>NC_053429.1:18356888-18656888 GCF_007990345.1 Gossypium hirsutum
TAAAGTAAATACTATTTCGTATCCAAGTAACCTTGGTGTAATTATGAGGTCTGATCAAGCCTTTTTTATATAGAAACATTTTTTCTCTTGATGATTTGTTCTTTAATTGTTATTAGGAAGAAATAGGGAACTGCAGGTTGGCACAGGCTCTTTGTGAAGTTATGGGGGAAAGAACTGCAAATTGCTATAGGATAGCACCGTTAAACGGCAGTAGAAAATAAAAGCAATGAAAAATATGGCTGAAGAGTTAAGGTGGAGATTACAGATCATTTGTTGCATCTTGAAATGTAAAATCTAATTATTTATGCTACAACTTAGTTTTCTTATCCTTCAGGCTACATCCTTGATTACTTTCCTATTATATCAAGCTACTTTGCAACTTGCCATTCTTGTTTTTCCTTGGATGGTGCTTCATTAGATACTTGTTCTATTGCACATGCATTTTGTACATGTGCCGATTCACAGGGGGACATTGCTTTCAGAAACAGGATTTATTGTATTTTACAGGGGCAATGATTTCTTGCCACCTGTTGTAACAAATACATTGAAAGAGATGCAAAAGTCCAGAAATCTTCTGCAAAGGAGGAAGAGAAGACGAGGGAGGGCCCTAGCTTGGTTGATCTATGTAAAAGCTTCTACCTTCCTTTGTTGCGCATCTCGCAGAAACATGCTGCAACCTTTGCTGGGGCACCACCAAGCCCGATGAAGTGGAGGAATGAAGGAAATTCAGCATTGACTCAACAGGCTTCACTAGTCAGACATCTTGAAAGAAACTAGCTCATGTAAGTTACAGATCAGTAAGTAAGAGTGATAACAAGATTCTCAGCATTTTAAAACTGTGACATACTTTCTGATTTATGCTGTCTTTCTAACTTTGTGGTCCTAGGCTAAAGGGAAGTTGACAAAGGCAATAAAGCTTTAGCTAAAGTGCAGGAGCATCTCGATCCACAGATCTCCCAACTGATTTGGAAACGTTGAGTGAAGAGGAGAGAATTTTATTTCGTAGATTGGTCTGAGTATGAAACCTACTTGCTTTTAGGTAAGAATGGGAACTTCAATCCTGCTTTACTGTTCCTGACTAGAAGAATCAAATATTCATATGAGTTTTCTTTTTAGGAAACGAGGAGTTTATGATGGTACAATAGAAAACATGCACCTCCATTGGAAATACCGAGAGTTGGTAAAGATACTTGTGAAAAGAGAAAGTTTGGCCCAAGTGAAGCATATTGCAATTTCGTTGGAGGCCGAGAGTGGTGGGTGCTAGTATCTTTAGATAAAACTACAAAAGGCTATGTATTATAATCTATCGAGGAAAAAACTACTTGCGTCCTCTTGAAATGAGGCAAAGAATTTATTGACAAAAAGGCAGGCATTAGCTCGATCAGTTGAACTTCAGAGATCTGAGGTACATCGTATTCAACTCTCACAATTTACAGATTCTTCTCCAAACAATTTTGTTCTTCCATCTAATTCTGTTCCTGCATTTTCTAGGCACTGAAGCATCACATCTCAGACTTACAGGAAAAATTGAGCTAATGAAATCAGAGCTGGTAATTCTTTTTACTTTTAGATATATATGTAAATACGTACTGATGTTCAACAAGAGATGACTTGATAAAGTTTACCGTCATTATAATACGTTGTTTTGATCCAGGAAGAAATGAAAGCTGGGAATGAGGTTGGTGCCGTAAATACTCCATACTCAAGGTTGAATGAAGCTCTACTTTCTGATGAGGATATTGAAGAGGTAATAAATGATCCGCTAAACTCATGCATGCTGGAAGATGAAGAACATGCGTTTCATTTTCTTCTACTTTGTTATTTGCAATTATACACATTTGAAGTTGCAACCCTCCCTAGGCCTGATTCCCAGCTAATGAATAGTGCCAACCCTTAAATAATTCTCATCTCTTGTGATCATTGATAATCCTTATTTTGTTCTTCTTTGATACCACAATTGGATTTAGTGAATGATTCTGTACTTGAAACCTGTGTTAATGTTGGAAGCTTCGAGTTGTATAGCTGACACAGCTATTATGAGGTTGCATCTCAGTTTGAGTTGCAGAGCTTGACATGGTATGCTTTGCTGTATGATTCTGATGGCTAATTTATTTGTATTTGAACCAGGAAGACTGGGAAGATGAATATATGGATC
This sequence comes from Gossypium hirsutum, assembly GCF_007990345.1. Classification (NCBI taxonomy): domain Eukaryota; kingdom Viridiplantae; phylum Streptophyta; class Magnoliopsida; order Malvales; family Malvaceae; genus Gossypium; species Gossypium hirsutum. The sequence continues at coordinate 18,359,044 of NC_053429.1, forward strand.
ATATGGCAGCGGCAATGATGATGATGATGATAGCAAAGGAAAGACCAGTTTAGTAGTTATCGACAGATCGGAGCCTGGAGTACAGCTACTGCAGATTTTTAATAAAGGCAAATCTTTAACATTCAGCTTCTAAGCCAGGGAAAGATCATATATAGAAATGGATTATCATTGGATGTTGCATTCTAATATATGGTAATTGTCCTTACGTGCAGCAATTTTTGAAGGTTGTAGGTGCTTCTAGTTATGTTATAAATACAATTAATGATCCAACTGAAGTTTATTCTAAAATCTCATTTATCTAGCAGACATTTGAGAGGGAACAGAAAGGAAAACAACAGTGTTGAATGAACCATAATTACATCAAGTCACTTGCAGGATCTCCGTAATTTATTAAAAGAAAATAAACTACATAGCATTGTCTTTTAAGAACGAATGGCAATAAACATTATACCAACTGGAAACTCAAGCTTCCATGGAACTTGGTCAAATTAGTAGAGTGAGCAAATCCAGCTTGGCATGGCCGTTTAACATCTCAGTAGATAACAGTGATCAATTACAGCTGCAGGGCTTACATTGCTGGAATATTTCAGCTGTCACCTGTATCTCATTTGTTGGTGGAGAAAATTTTAGATTTGTGTTTACAGCCTCTACCTACTTGGAAGAATCCTTGTCTTGCTCTAAGGCTGACGCTATAAATTTCACAACAGTAGATGCCAACTCAGTTTGATGCGAGGTGTACCATGATTTGCTCCTTCTATAATGTGTAATTGGTGATTAGGTATAACCTTGGCAAACTCCAAAGCATCTTCAACAGAATTATCTCATCAGCAGATCCATGGACCGTCAACACCCTGTATGTTACGGTGAATAATAGCACAATAACATATACTAGTATTGAAGTTCATTTGACATTGGCATCTAAATCAGCTCAATGAATCAGTGAAGAATCAATGATTTCGAACAACAAAAACTAATAGGCTCTAGTCTAGATTCAAAATCCTACGACATTCTTTATCAATCTTGAGGCAAGCTTCATGATGTCTGTTCTTAAGCGATCCATCAAAGCTTCCTCAGTCACACGGTATTCAATGCCTCCTACATAAATAAAATGTAATTAAAATTCGAAATGTTTCCAATCAAGTACATAAACAAATATTGAACAAGACTAAATGTTAACCCTTTACATTCCACAAGGAATGTTTTTATTCCCAGGAAATTGTTAAGATAGAACATTTTTAATGCAAATTTCTACTTCCCTTTCAAGTTCCAAATGCCAAAAGCTATAAGAGCACCGACAGCAGCTGTCTTTATCACTGATTATGTATGTAGCTATAATTCTATTTGGATACTTTTAAGTAACACTTGAACTGGACAGAAAATCCAATCAGGACTGCTGATTTGCTTAACTTAACAAACAACAAATAGATCTTGATGGACATACACAGACGTGAAGAACACAAACTCAGGAAATCATACACATCAAGGAAGCTAAATAAATAACTACCTGTCTTATTCTTAACATCAATGTGGCCATCCTTCTTATTATTTCAATAAAGTCTTCTCCCAAGCGTTCTGCAATGCCTCTCTTCAAGTCGTAGCGGCCAGAAACGTTTACAACTATACGTAAATCTTGATACTTAGAAGCATAAAGGAGCACCACATTTCCCCCTGCATTACATTATTTTAGCAGTATAACACTTGTTGGAGAACTTATTAGACAAATGAAAATCACAGCTGGAAAAAACTAATTGACAGACTTCATTGGGATATCTTGATGCTTCGAAGCATAAAGAAGCACCAAAATTCCCCCTGGTTTATTTTATTCCAGTGATATAACACTTAAACAGTAATGTTAGCTTGGTTACATTACTTATTCTGTGTATATATGATCAAAACATTATAAGAAAAAAGATATTGCTAAGATCCATCCTGAAAATAACTCAGTGATTAGAATGTAATTTAAGATATAGTCTTCAACAACTTAGTTTCTTCTTAGAGAACTTACAAGTTCTACAGTGCAGAGCAAAACCATTCTCTATTTTAATTAGTTCAGAAAAGTTCGAGTAGGAAACACGGACACTCACCTTTACTATGCCCAAGAATTGCACTTACCACACGACTTTCCCCTGAAAAGTGTTGAATTACGGCGTGTAAATCATCAGCTTCTCGGTAATAGTTACCATACTGAAATGAACCTTCACTTTCTCTGAAAAATGGATCCCAAAATAAATCACAACTATAGAACAAAGTGAACAAAACACACACTCCAGCAGCAGCAATAGACATAAAAAGTAAGAACTATGCTGCATAATACATATTTGCCAATCCAAGAAAAGCCACCTCTTAAAATCTCTACAGATTTAACTTTGTTCCTCCGACTCTTCTACCGTGACAACACTCGTACCCGACCCTTGGGTGTGGAGATAAGACCAAGAACCCTCCAACTACATTAAAGAAAAACTTAGAAAAATCTAACCATACCGTGTTGGACATATACAATGTCCGACACTCTCACCAGAGTCCGAGTAACATTAGATTTTAATCAACTCACCCGTTTCCAGCAAATCGAAACGGAAGACACTGATTCCTTCTTTTCTAAAGCAGCAGCAAGGTTCGTCATAGTATTGTAATCCTGAAGTAGAATTAATCTAAGTGAGCTGCTTTCCCTAAATTATTACTATTCCTCCATGAACAGACATTTCCACCAAATATATTTGCTACTGAAAGCAAGGTGAAAGAGATGAAATGACCCAACTAACCTTTCTGGATCTGAAACCATGGCATAAGATTACAATCTCTTTAGACTCGGTTTCATGCAATAATCCCACCAGTTTTTCACCATGCTTGTTCGGAATTATCATTCTCTGCCGCTCAATCACTAAAATTTAGAAAAAAAGGGTCCTTTTTTTTATTTTCAAAGTTCTTTACATTAAAAACAAAATGCAACCATAATAAAGTTATAAAAGAAAGGGAATACTAATAATTTGGGACCTGGTTTTTGAGTAGAATGAGAGTGAGCCATCGTCGAGATTGTGGAGTTTGGTTTGGAGATACGTCGACAGGAGGATGATATGAATGGTGTTCGTACCTGTGAAAAAGTATATTTAGGATTAGTTGATAAATTTGAGAGCAGTGTCAATGAATCAAAGTTAAGGGCAATGGTGGCCATTTCTTAGAACCTCTGGTTGGCCTCTTTCTTCTATCGTGCTTAATAAGGCAAGTCCTGTAAATGGATTGGGATATAGGAAAGGTTCCGATTGAATCCCTGGTGCCATGGGTTTTAATTACAGCTGTTGATAGGTCCGAATGGAAGGGTGGCTCGAAATCTGAGTATAATATTGGCTTGAAAAATAGGATTGAAAATAGGAATGGACAAAAATATAAAACACGTTTATAAAATAGGCCGGGCCACGGATAAGGACTTATGCTTAACCCAGCCCGCTTAGATTCATTAAAGGAATTTTTTATGTTATTTTTTTATTATTTTTTCTCTATTTTACTATTATTTTAATATTATATTACTACTATTTTATTATTATTATTTAAATATTATATAAAAATTATTTTATTATTAATTTTATTATTATTTTAAAGACATTTGTTTTTATTATTACTTTAGAGGGATTTACTTGTAAAGTTATATTAATCTTAGTGTTATTTAAGTATACATATTTTTAAAATTTATTTTCCATGTGTTGGAAATATTTATTTTGATGCTTTTAGTATTTTTGATGTATTATATATATTTTAAAATTATATAAAAATAATATGGGCGGGCCGGGTCGAGCTTGGGTAAAATTTTAAGTCCATTTTTCAAGTTAGACTTGGTCCAGGCCTAGCAAACGGGTCTGAATTTTTAGTTGAGCCCGGCCCGACCCATACACACCTCTAATTTTAATCTATTCTATTCCATTAAATAAATTATTAAAAAATATTTAAAATTAGCTTCAATCATTGGGTTCAATTGTGTTTTTTTTTTCAGTTTAATTGATAGGTACTAATTCTTGAATCAACTGGTTTAATGTCTTCTTTGTATCAATACTTGACTATTTTCCAATCTAATTAATTTGACAAACTAATTTGATTTAATTGACCGGTCCAATTCATTTTAAACAACCTTAACTATTACATGGTAGTGAAATGTTAAAAGGAAATATCAATTAAAAAATTGTCAAATTTTAGTTTTGATTCCTCTACTACATTAAAATATAAAATTTAATCTTTGTACCTTTACTTTTATTATGTCATTAAGTTACTATATTTTGATTAAAATGCTTACATAAAAATTTTAAAATATTCCTTCTAACCTATTATGCCGATATAGTTTTTTTAATGTTGGAAAGGACAGTTTTAGTAAAAATTCAACGTCTAACATTTTTACTTTTTAGTTAATGATTTTAATTATTTGGGTTAACTAATGACTTTATAAAGGTAGAAAACAATTATGTTAAATTAAAATATAACAACTAAATCTTATAATAGAGAGACCAAAATCTTAAATTTTTTTAAACCTTAAATTATAACTTATTGGCTAGATGTTCACTTTTCCTAAAAATAGTTTGGGTTCGAATATTCGTTGTATAAAAAAATCATAATTTGACCATTTAATTGGTTTAAAGTTAATTTAAATTGTAAAAATCTAGATTTATTCTCTGATCAATTTGATGTTCAGACTGATATTTGAACATAACATATGCAGTACATCAGTGCAAGAAGAAAATCAAAGAGGGAAATTGTAACACCCTAACCCATATCTGTCGCCGGAATAATGTTACGAGGCATTACATATCAATTCACAACATAAAACATACAATCTCATAAATCATTCAACACAATCACTTTGTCCTTATAAGGGTCTTCGAGGCCTTAATCATGCTTTAGAAGTGGTTCGGGACTAAACCGATAACATACGAAAATTTCGAAAAACTTAGAAATTTTTCAATCATACAAGGCTCACACACCCGTGTGAACAGGCACGCCCGTGTCTTAGGCCATGTGGAAACAGGGCATACATACTGACTTGCATCACATGGCCGAGGACACGCCCATGCGCCAAGCCGTGTGAAAACTGGAGAGTATACTGACTTGGGTCACACGGCCAACCACACGCCCGTGTGTCCAGCTCGTGTGCCCTTTAGGGGGTATACTGACTTATACCATACGACCAGTCACATGCCTGTGTGTGAGACCGTGTGGGGCATACTGACTTCAAATAAATTTTAATACTAGGGACACACAGCCATGTAGCATAACGGTGTGTCGCACACAGCTGAGACACACGCCCGTGTCTCTGCTCGTGTGGACAAAAATAGGCTATTTACAAGGCCAATTTGCCACCCATTTTGCACATACCTATAAACACTCAAATGGTACCATTTCATCACACAAATAGGCAGTCGAAAATCATCCAAAAAATGCACAACTATACTATATCCATTTCAACCAAATTCATTACTCAAATTCCATAACATTTACCTATTCAAATACTAATCAATTTGTCTTGCTTTACTAAGCATAATTTATATATATAATTCATCCAACTAAACCAATCCAACATACATAATCATTTTAACCACATTCATTCAAGATAAATCTATTACCAACATTAAAATAGAACCATTGCACATTCATAAAACATCACCAAGTTTATCATCTTATGCTAACTCAAATGGCCAAATTACATATCCATCAAACATACCAAAAATGACTCAAGCCTATACATGCCATATACCATAAATACATGCCTTCAAAAGTACCAAATTAGATGATCGATAGTGCGATGATATTCCCGATGACTTCCAGATCCGAGCTAGCCTTGATTATCTATAAAACATAGGAAAATAACACAATGTAAGCTTTACAGCTTAGTAAGTTCGTATTAACTTAATGAGCAACTTCACCATTCATTCACAATTCCATCAATATAAATGCAAGATAATACAAAATCATTAAATCTTAAACCATTCAATCATTCATTCAATAGCTTACCAAGAATTCATCCATTTCATGGATTCAATGTTTATAAACTTTACGTACGTACATGTAACACTCCTAACCTTAGGTTATGAGGTATTACTTGACTGAACAAAACTTCTATAAGGTCAAAGATACTTACCAGACATAAATTATCAACACTGCAACCATGTCTCATTGATTTTCCATAAGAGCTCTTATAAATTTCCAAAATGACTCACTATCAAAACATAACCGAATATCTAATAACAAATTAACTACTATCAAGTTATAACTAAAACATTTCACCACATTAGTTCAATTATAAGGCTTCTCTAAACAAAATGAGCAAGCCATCTTCGCATGGCTATAATGTATACAAAGTCGAAATATCATTCTACCTATAGTCTATCCTATACATGCCTTAAACCATGATGATATACAATCTTCTCAACTCACATAATGACTAGAGAGTGTGATGATATCTCCGGCCCTTCCAACTCGAGCTAAAGTATATACCTATAAGAAATGGAAAAGAGAACACGGAGTAAGCTTCAATGCTTAGTAAGTTTTAAGTAATGCAAACAATTAATTTACTTATAGATCGATTATTCAAATTTTTAAGAAATCATTCCTAGATAATTGCCATTTTGGCCAAGTATCCATGAACATAATGCATATTTAGCAAATTCACCTCACTTGAATCTGAACTCAATTAAAACCAATATTGAAATTACAAATAAGATCATAAGAACTCGAAAACATCTCATTAACAAGTTTAACCATGTTTGCAACAAAATCACAAATTCACTACAAGCTGTCTTCCTGAGCAACAGTCACTAAATTATTTATAACTGGAGCTAAGAACACCAAATCAAGTGTCGTTAATTTTCCCTGAAATAGACTCATATATCTTCCATCCATAAAATTTTCAGAATTTTTGGTTTGACCAATCAATACCAGGTTTTTATTGAAGTTTCCCCTGTTTCACTGTTTGACTAATCTGACCACTCTTCACTATGAATCAAATTTCTCATTATAAAGAATTCGAAATATGTTATCGTTTATTTCATTTGAAACTAGACTCATTAGGGAGTCTAAGAATATAAATTTTATCTTATAACCATTTTTTTACCATTTATAATGATTTTCTGAAAACAGAACAGGGGACTTCGAAGTCATTTTGACTCTGTTCCACGCCACTTCAAATATCTCATTATTGGCAACTCTTTTGCTTACACGGTTTCTTTTATAAAAACTCGACTCATTAAGATTTCATGACATAATTTATTCAGCCTCTAACTCAACTTCCACAATTTATGGTGATTTCTGAAATCACGTTACTGCTGCTGTCCGAGCAGATTTATTACCCATTCTTTGGATTCATATTATTTAACATGTATATCACCAAATCAATCTCATATAACTTTCACCATAACCGAATACACACATACACATATGAGATTGTCACATATACTTCTCATTTCGCATTCATGATTCAATTCCGATCAATCTAACATATAAAAGTATATAATACATACCTGACTGACTTAATGTGTTGAACATATTCAATGGTAGTTTACTACGAACATTCGAAATCATAATCTTACTCCAATCATCGGTATTAAGTCTGCTAGATTTAAAACCAAAATCAAATCACCACCACAAAGCATGCGGGACTTTAAGCCCGGATATAATACCAGAACGAATGCCTTCGGGACTTAGCCCGGATATAATTCTCTATTATCATGCACACATATATATATATCATAACACATTAGCATTTCATTTACATTATTTGAACACAAGCACAACATGCTTATCAACCATTCCACTTTCGGCTCAATAGCCACATACAAAGAACACGATTTCGTTTCGCTATCCAACATGATTTCTATAACCATTCGGCTACAAGTCATATGCACAATTATTTATCCCACTACGTAATTCAAGTAGAACCAATAGGTCACAATTTATTTATTATGCTTATATACCATGATTTTATCAAATCATAAGCTAGGTTTCATTACTCAAAGACTTACCTTGACTGTCATCGAATGACTACGGATATGCTATTTGGTTAGTTTAGCTTTTTCCCTTATCCGAATTAGGCTCCTTAAGCTCTTGAGCTAGATTAAACAAATTCACTTGTCACTAATTCATTAATCATGCCTTTTATTCGGTTATATTAATAATTTAAAACACAACATCACCAAGCTATTACTCACATTCACGTTCGGCAATGACCAATTAATAAACCTTAAATTCAAAATAACTTCAATATTATGATTTTACAATTATCTTATACTTTCACATATAACTTATTTATGGCTGCATATATATATTATCAAAGTATCTTTCGGTTCCAAAACTCAATCATTAAAAATGTACACACATAAACATATACTTATGAATTAAAATATAATTTCTTATGCATAAGCATAGCAATGACCGCATAAACACTCATATATATATATACAATAGATGCATTAACAATTTATCATTCAATGACTAAGCCAAAACATCTTTATCATATCATTTACACTTTTGCTTACAAGTATATACTCTTAAATCAAGGTATAACAATCACACGTGTATATTTTTATAAGTATGTATAATCACATTCATACAAGTATACACATAATTCACAATTTATTTTCGTATGCATATATCACTTGAAGCATCAAACCCAATTCATTAATACCTAATTTAACAAGTTCAAAACTCATTTCGACAATGAAGTTCTTGATTTAGAACAAGGATAATCCCTCTATTCACTATCCATAATCAAATTCGGCAACCATATACACTGAAATTTAACATTCGTTCTTTCCCTCAAAATTCAAATTCATAATTCATTTCTTGCCAATTGTCGAACATCAATAGCCATTTAGGACAAATATACCTCATACAAGCATTATTTTAACCCACTATGTACTATTCATGCATTTTAACCCTTATAGCCAATTACTATCTATCTAACTAGCCACAACTAACCTTATTCATCAAGATATAAAATCAAACATACCTCAAATTGCCTTCACAAGGGCCGAACATCATAGAGCCTAATTGTTTCTTTGTTCTTTAAGCTACGGCAATTGAAGGAAAGTAAAGCGTGAAAACTTTGTTTTCACCACCCAATTTCTTATTAATTCCCAATTTCCAACATTATTTCACATTTTAAAGCATCAAACACAAGAATTCTTATCAAAGCATCCATGGCCGAAACATGCTTAACAATTATAAACAAGAATTGGACCATGAGTTAGCTAGACAACTTAACAATAACCTCAATAATCAAGTTTCCATCAAAATTTTCAAGAGAGCTTACCTAATAGAAGAAAACAAAGTGCCAAATGCCTTAGGAATTTTTCTCCTCCCCTCCTCACAAGTTCGGCTAGGTGAGAAGATGAACCCCCCATGAAAACATTGTTTTTATCATTATTGTTATAATATTAATATTCCTTTAATATTATAATATTCATTTCATATTATAAAACAATTTAACTTATAAAATAAAAATAATAAAATCATATTTTATTCATGATTCATCATCATTACGCCCACTACACTTAAAGATGGGCTATTTGACATGCAAGGACTCCTTTTTTGTAACTACAACTGTTCAGCCACTTTTTAATTTTGCCTAGCAAGATTTCAATGTTTAACAACTAAGCCCTTTTTGATTAATTCACATCAAATGACAAAAATCAAAGCATTCAAAGATTCACACATGCATTTTCACATATATTAGACATAGAATATAGTATTTAATTATTTTCGTGTCTCGATTTTGTGGTCCCGAAACCACTTTCCGACTAGGGTCAAATTAGGGCTATTACAGTACCTGTACTAACTCGTACCAATCTCAGTCTAATCCACATATTTCAACTTTCCCGTTGAACCATTCGGAATAGAAGTCGGATATTTAAGGATCTCAATCGATGAGTACTTATACCATGGCTCGTAGCCAAAGCAAGGTAACTTATCCTGGAGCACCTATACCATGGCCCGTAGCCAAATCAAGGTAACTCCTCTCCAAAATACCTATACCATGGCCCAAAGCCAAATCAAGGTATAACTCGCACCCGAAGTGCCGATATCATGGCCCGAAGCCAACTTATTACCTTAATGACATGTCATTTATATCCTAGACTATTCCTAAGGTTCAATCGGGAATTTCTAATGCCAAATCATAGTTGAATCATTTCAAATCACTGTCAAATCATTTTCGAATCATGGTCGAACAAGTTCATAGTCTAAAATTTACAATTTATGTAATATCAAAGCATTTAAATACAATTATAATAGAGCTAGTTACATATGAACTTACCTCGTATAAGGAATTGACGGATCGAATCGACTAATCGACAACCTTGCTTTCCCCTCGATCTAAATCCGAATTCTTTCTTTCTTGATCTATATTGTAACACCCCCTACCCGTATCCGTCACCAGAACAGGGTACGAGGCATTACCAGATTTAAAAATTTATTTATCAGACATTTTATTTCATCTAGCATTCATATTTGGGACCAATCAAAATCAAACATATTGCCCCTTAAACATACTTATTTTCCTTGTATCAACGTATCAAAGATAATCACATATTTACATGTTATGAAAAATATCATTCTCTTACCGTTTCTTCATAAACATAAATTAGTTAATTCATTATATCAATATTTCATGTACCATCAACTAATATTTCCTTATATCACATAATTAGGTTTCACGAACTTATCTAGCTAAATTGCAAAAATACCAAGATTTAGGGGCATTTCGATAATTTTCTATTTTCCTCGATTTTTCAGCCAATCTTGATCTAAATTAATAATTTCATTCAATTTATTAATTTAGACAATAAAATAATTCATTTCACTCAATTTGGTCATGTTTATTTTTTACAAAATTACCCTTAAAGTTTTACTTTTATTCAATTTAGTCCCCGAGCCTAAAGCATGCAAATTAACCACTTTAATGTAACCCATGCTAACTAAATATTCATATATATATTTTCCTCCCCCTCCTCTCCATTCCATATCCTTAATGTATATATAATTCCACTATTTTCTCATATGTTCATATCAAGCTGTCCACTTGAGTCATAGCCACTAAATTATTTATATCTTGAGCTACAGAATTCTAAATTAAGAACCACTTGATGTTTCAAAAACTAGACTCAAATATACTTCTACCATAAAAATTTCATAATTTTTGGTTTAGCCAATAAGTACAGTTTATTCTTTAAAGTCACCCTTGTTCTGCTGTCTGACAATTCCGAACCTTCTTCACTAAAAATTAATTATCTCCTCGTACGGGATTTGAATAATGTTCCCGTTTGTTTCTCTTAAAAATAGACTCATTCAGGATTCTAAATATATAAATTTAAGCCCCTAATTATTTTTTCAATTTTTGATGATTTTCCAAATTCAGAATAGGGGAACCCGAAATCATTCTGACCTTGTCTCACAAAATTTACTATATCTCATGATTTATAATTCCATTACCTACATCGTTTCTTCTATAAGAAACTAGACTCAATAAGATTTAATTTCATATTTTATTCATCTTCTCATTCGATTTATACAATTTTTGGTGATTTTTCAAAGTTAGACTACTACTGCTGTCCAAAATAGTTTTAATGCAAAATTTGATTTCCATTTTACCCCAAATTTCACAGTTCATACAATTCAGTCCTTAGTCAATTAACCCCTAAATTGAGCTAATTTTTCTCAATTAATACTTTAGTCTATCATTTTAAACTACTTCATAACCCCTGAAAATCAGAACTTTAGCACTAGACCTTAATTCCAAACTCTTTCATAATTAGGTCTTAAAATTAATTTCCATCAAATTTACTTGATAAAATCATCATATATCAAAATTAAACCTTCAATTCTATATTTATTCATCATATGCTTCCAGCACTCACCCATAGCAACTTTAAAAATTAGCCATGGAATAAAAAAGTAATGACATAGTAAATTGGACTCAATTGTAAAAGTCCAAAATCTTAGAAATTTTAAGGAGAAAACAAGAATTAAACTTACATGAAGCTAGAGTATGAAAACCAGCTTGAACCCTCTTCCATGGCTATTTTTCAGCTGATGAAAATGAAGAGAAAATGAAGAGAATTCTAAATATTCCAATTTGGTCCCATTTTTATTTAGCTAATTTTGGCAATTTTCAATTTTACCCTCATTTCACCCATTTCCTGATTTTCTCAGCTATTGCCGCCCAAAATATCTTCTTTGGGCTTATTTGCACTTTAAGTCCTTCCTCATTTGACAATTGAGCTATTTAATCCTTCTAGCAACTTTTACACCTTTTTCAATTTAGTCCTTTTTATTTAATTAATCACCCAAGCATTAAAATTTTCTAACAAAATTTTAATACTACCTTATTGACACTCCGTAAATATTTATAAAAATATTTATGGCTCGGTTTATAACACCGAGATCTTGATACTTTTTTTCTCAATTTCTTGACCAAATAAATCTTTATAAAACACTATTTATTATTTCAAAAATCTTTTAAAAGCTACATTTGGCTCATAAATATTAAGTAATATAATCTACGAGTTCATTTTTCAAATTTGGTGGTCTCGAACCACTATTTCTGACATTGCTAAAATTTGGGCTATTACATATATTAATTCAAAATTAACTTATTTATTCATCTACTCATTCAATTTAGTCCAAAATTACTCATTCGGCATTTTTACACATTAGCCCCTAAACTTTCACATTTAATCAATTTAGTCCTTATTTCACAAATACACAAAATTCACATAATTTCATTACACCCAAGCTTGAAAGAATTGCATATAAGTCCCTAGTAGCCCAAAAATTTCATTTCTTTCACATTTCAACCACTCAATTTGCATATTTCACAATTTAATCCCTATTATGCATTTTCATTAAAAATCACTTAATAAAACATGTAAAACTATCATCAAGCTTTCATAATCCATCATCAAACATCTTCAACAATGGCAACTCTCAAAATCTTTAAAAATTTCAAAATTAAATGTACGAGCTAGCTAGATTGAGCTGCAACAATTACAAAAACATAGAAATCATAAAAAACCGAGCAAAAATGGACTTACAATTAAATCTCAAAGTGACCGAACCCTAAATGCATAAAATGGCTTCCTCCCTTTCAATATTCGGTTGATGATGAAGAACATAAAAAGATGATATGTGATTTTTATCATTTAATTATGTTTTATTAACTAAATTACAAAATTATCCTTATTCATAAACCATTTAAATACCTTAATATATGTCCATATATGTCCACTCAACCTTATAATGGTCTAATTACAACATAAGGACTTCTAATTTAATATTCCATAGCTTTTTAATATCTTTAGCTATTAGAGCTCACGTTTTACACTTTATGCGATTTAGTCCTTTTTCTCAAATTGAGAAATTAAACAATAAAATTAGTTCACAAAATTTTCACACATGCATACTATCATGCTGTAAACACATAAAATAATATTAAAATAATTTTTCGACCTCAGATTTGTGGTCCCAAAATTACTGTTCCGATTTGACTCAAAAACGGATTGTTATAGAAATAAACACAAATTCATAACTATAGTCAAAGAGGTAAGTAAAAAACAAATTAACACACGATATTTGTCAAAACAGTTCGAATATGTGAAGCCTCACTCAGCTTCTCCAAGTAATTTTGATAAGATAATACTCTTAATAAATGGTTAAATATATTTCTTGAAATATCTTCAATAATTATCCCAAAATAAAAACCTTCATATCTAAGTAAAACATCACTTGGTCTCCAAGTAAAATGATAACGGTAAGATAAGGATAAGGATATTCAATCATCTTAAAGTCGTTTCCCTTTTTCTCTAAGTTAATCGAAAAGATAAAAATGCTCATTCTATAATGTAGCGAAATTCCCCTTTGTCCAAACATTAATTATTTAGTCTAAAATGTCAGCACTTAAACTAACCTTAAATTGTCCTGAAAACATGTTTAAACTACTGTCCAGACAAGATAAAAACATGATGTCCAACAAACAATTCAAAAGAATATTTAAACATAGATAAAGCTTAACAACAATGACAACTAACGCCCCAACATAAACATTCAAATTAAAAAATGAAATGTTATCATATTTTTTAAATACCAATTTATGTAAAATTAATGTACAAATATTAAGGCATCATTTAATTGGTTGAAACAATATTTTAGCATTCAAATTAAGAAATGGAGTATTATTTGATGTCTTTTTTTAAAAAAATTTGAGAAATGAAATTAAATAATTCGATATGCATTTTATTTATTTATCTATTTATAAATTAAGTATGTAATAGTTTTTATTTTACACAATATAAGTTTAATAATAATTTATTAGTAATTCTATTATATACGTATGCATGTAGGCATCATAAATTTAGAATATATGTGTATTCAGAAGTAACATTCAATAAATAAATCAATAAATAATTTGAAACTAATAATAATAACAATTATCGAGGTAAGTTTTAAGAGTAATGACTCGAGCAGTGATCATTGCATTTGGCATTGTGTAGGTTCCATAACTTACCTTATTTGTTATTAGTATGTCTTACCAAAATATCTTGATTATTTGCTGACATCTTTTTGAAAATATGTTATTGAATTATGTCTTTCCTATATTAGAAAACTGGAGGGTTGGTTATATAGAGATCAGGTGGCTCGGTGTAGTTATAAGGGGTATGGCCTACAAGCTTCACTGTGTTCAATCGTATTCTGGGTAGGATCAGGCTGATACAAGTGCTTAGGATGTTATAACTACTAACACAGAAAATATGGTAGTTAAGGACTCTGTTAGGACCGAGGAGTCCTTCATGCCGCCTTCTTCGGAGTATTTGAAGGATCTATCTAAAGAATAGCTCATGGATTTGTGTGAACTCAAACATTTGTTAGATGAACTAGGTTTATAAAATAAAGATTGGTTAGGTCGAGAACCGTTGCCTATTGATGCGGACTTGCTTCCACATGTTTTTCCTAGGTATCAACCCCCATTCAGACGCCTTCCTTATGGGGTAAGACATTGTTTGAAGGATTGCGAAATGACTATTTTCCTTAGACTTGCGAGGTCAATGCCTCCATATTTTGCCTTAGGTAAGTGAATGTATGAGATTGTCTTTGTATCACTAAATGTTTCTTTTTCTTCCATATACCATTTTTTATCTAATCACCATAACTTTTTCTCTCAATGGATTACTAGCTGTATATCGCAGCCACATTGCTAGCCTATTTGCTGTGTGATGCAGCCACGTTGCAAGACAGCTATAACATTCTTTGTCCCTATTATCCATTCTATTTCAAAGGACAATTCTTTGATATTATGTATTGTCATGCAATGAGGTTGTAAAGAGCAGATTTTTCAGAAATACAATGCTTTAGCAAATACTATTTCTCTTATTTATTATGGTATCTGAGCCTGGTTTTCCGATCTTTCATAATTGACTCTGAGTCCTTCCTTTTCTTCATATAATGTCTGACTTAAATGATAGCCCACCACCCTTCACTGATGCCCTCACCTCAGATTCTCAAACTCTATCTTTTTTCTCCACTAAACGCATAAATGTCAGACTTGATGAGAAAAACTACCTCCTTTGGAAACAACAGATTCTCTTTATAGTTCGGGGTCATAGTCTGGAACATTTTCTCGACAATTCCACCACTTCACCCTCAAAATTTTCAATCACTGCAACTAGTGAATCTACTTCAAATCCAGCATATACTCATTTTGTCAAGCAAGACTGTGCCCTTACCTCATGGCTTCTATCCACTGTCAGTCCGAATATTCTCTCACAACTTGAATCCTCGGCCTATATCTGGTCCACCTTAACTCTTCTTTTCTCGTCTCTGTCCACCACTAAAGTGATGCACCTTCACTGTAAACTTCACTCTCTTTGCAAAAGTGCACTCTCTATGCGAGATTATCTCTCCCAGATTAAAGAAGTAAGTGACACCCTTGCTGCTTGTGGAAGTCCCATCTCCGATATTAAACATATTGCAACCATCTTAAATGGTTTACCTCAAGACTATGACTCATTCGTTGCTGTTATTACCTCAAGTCAAGAGCCATATCCACTTGATCATGTCATGACAATTCTTCTGGATGCTGAGTCCCGCCTTCATGACCCTCTCCGTCTCCATCTATCCATCAATACTGCCCAAGTTAGAGCACCCACACCTACAGATTTTGTCTCCAACCTACCACTTAGGCCCACCACTTCAGGCCCGCCGATTTTTCCTAGCCAAACCCAATACTCAGGACATTTCCCACCTCTCACTTTGTTCCTAGGCCACGTTCAACCTACAACAGTCGAGGCAGAGGCAGAAACACATCACGTCTACAGTGTCAACTTTGTGGTTGGATAGTACACTTAGTTGACCGTTGTTATTATCGTTTTGACCAATCTTTTTTTGGTATTCAATCTTACCCTCCACCTCTACCACCAACTGTCAATCCTACTATCAACACTTGCACCCATTACAACCCTTCCCAAAGCTATGAAACTACATATCATAATCATACTCCTTCAGACGGGTACTGCCCTTTTGGTCAACTAGCTTCGGATCCTATAAGTGTTAATCCTATAAGCCTTAACACTGCCATATCCTCTTCAACTACCCTCCCCAAATGAACACGCAAGCTTCCAACACTACCACTACTTCAGTATCATCCCCCAGAACTCAAAGCTAGGTTCCTGATTCTGGCACATCCCACTATGTCACCAACAACCTTGCCAATCTCTCAACATATAGTTCATACACCGGGTCTGGTAAGGTTACCATGGGTGATGGTTTTTCCCTTCCAATTAGTCATATTGGCACATCCACTATCTCTTCTTCATCTCGACTGTTACTATTGAAAGAATTACTGCATGTGTCTACTATTTCTAACAATCTGCTCTCAGTTTCTAAATTTACAAAAGATAACCTTGTTTATTTTGATTTTCTTACTGTCTTGTTAAGGATGAGCATACAAATGAAGTACTCTTGCATGGTGAAGAACAGGATGGTCTGCATCATTTTTTCGCTACACCAACTCAACCTTACATTCCGCAAACCATTGTCACAAATGCTGCTAGTTCTACATCACCTTCCTTACCTGTTGGATTTTGGTTATGGCACACACGTCTTGGCCATCCCTCAGTTGAGGTATTGAATAAAGTCATGAAAAAATGTAATCGACAACATGTTCCTCTGTGTGAAGCTTGCTGCATGGGAAAGAGTCATCGCCTACCTTTTATTCGCCTAAACACCACATACACCAAACCTTTTGAGCTCGTCGAACTTGACTTATGTGGACTAGCTCATGAGCCTTCATCAGGGTATCGATATTACTTGTCATGTGTTGATGCTTTTTCAAGGAATTGTTGGTTGTATTTACTGAAATCAAAAGATGAAGCCATTGTTGCCGTTGATCTTTTTAAGAAACTTATCTCTAATCAATTTTCCACCACTATTACTGCTGTTCAAACGTATTGGGAAGGTGAATTTTGAAATTTCACTTCATATTTGGCCAACCTTGGTATTTAACATCGTGTTACTTGCCCTCATACATCTCAATAGAATGGGATTGTCGAACGGAAACATAGGCATATTGTAATATCCTGATTTTGGGCCTAGTCGGAATAGTGGTTTCGTGACCACAAAATCCGAGATAGAAATAATTATTTTATGATTATTTTAAGGTCTATGATATGATTGCATGATTGTGTGAAAATTTCGTGAAGAAATTTTATGCATAAAGTGCTTAAATTGAAATTAGGGACTAAATCGAATAATTTGCAAAACTTGCATTCTAGAAATTTCTAGTATGAAATTGTTTTGAAATATTAATTAGGAGGTCTTAAATAGAAATTTTACCAATTTCTAAGTCTATGGACAAAAATTGGACATGGATGGAATTTTTGGAAAGTTTAGTAGTAAGGGCATTTTGGTCATTTAGGGGTAAAATGAATTAAAATACAAAATTAAAAGCCAATTTTTCTCATCTTCAGCCCCATGGCCGAATATAGCAAGGAGAAACCATAGCTAGGGTTTTTCAAGCTTCCAATCTCGATTGTAAGTCCATTCTAGCCCCGTTTTTCAAGTTCTTTACATTTTTGGAGTCCTGGTAGCTCGATTAAGCTCATGCTAGCAATAATTTAACCTAGGGTTTATATTTGGAAAAATACCCATAGGTGAAATTTGTGTATTTTGGTGTTTTATGATAGAATATGAGGTTTCAAATTATGTTAGACAACTTGTGCTACTCGGTTTTAAGCGAAAACTAGCAAAAGGGCTTAATCGGTAAAAATACCTAATAGTCATAAGTACATGTTAGAGTGATAATTTGATGTTGCCATAGAAGGGAAAAATGATCAGCATGTCATAAAACATAAGAAAATAGGCTGAAGTTTAATTTACGAGCTTTGGGGCAAAAGTGTAAATATGCAAAAGTTTAGGGGCAAAACTATAATTTTTCCAAAATATGATTTTGGGTTTATTTGAATAATGTGAGTCCTAATTAGACAATATTTTAAATGATAGAGCAAGGAAAACTAAAATTCGGGCTAAAATGGGGAAAATACCAAGTTGTGGACGAAATGGTAAAAGTAGCCATTTTCGCATACGAGGTAAGTTTATGTGTAAATGTAGTAACATAATTGTCATTTTAAGCAATTTAATGTTGTTTATATGATATGATGCTGATTATTATCATGAAATATTATGCTTTGTGGTTATTGTTGAATAATATGTAATTATGTGAATTACTTGATGAGTATGAACTATCACCGAAGTATCAATTTCGATATTTCGTGGAAGATGGCAAAGATGTGTGATCGAGGAAAACGCCCGTTTGAACCTTAGGAATAGATTAGGATACAAGTGAAAAGCCACAAGGATGGTTGAGCATCCGAACTCGTTGAGTTGAGTCCGAGTTCACTTATGGATGCAAATGTCCGAACTCGTTGAGTTGAGTCCGAGTTCGTGAGATGTAACTAGGCATCCAAAGTCGTTGAGTTGAGTCCGAGTTCGCTTATGGGCAGGTTACATAGTAGCTTGGCTACATATGTGGCACTTATGTGTAAACTTTCCATGTATCCGAATTATATTCCGATGTGTTCAACGGGTAAAATTTTACTCAAGCGGAGGAATACTCGAGATGAAAGGGACGTATTGGTAAGTGTTGTGAAATGAATACTTTGAACAGGTATGTACTTAACCCTCGGGTTGAAAACTCGATATAACAACAATATGGTAAGATGATAAATGAAAATGTGATATGAATGTCTCGGTGATGATTATGCAAATGATGTTTTATGTTTGCTTATATAGTTATGTTACTTGCTATTTGCATGTGAACTTACTAAGCATTTATGCTTACTCCCTCATTTTCATTTCTTGTAGTGTTGACAAGCCAGCTCGGAAATCGAAAACGGTCAGAGGCACGCTCACAGTATCCGTATACCATCTTGGCATAATGGCTTGTATATTTTGAGTATGGCATGTATAGCATTATAATCATTTTGTGTATATGGTCTTATGATATGGTTATTGAGTGGTATGGAAATGCTTGGTAATTATTAGCCATTGGAATGGCTAATCATGATCATATTTGGTGTTATGTATGCTAAATTGCTAGCTAATCCATGGAAACCATGAAATAGGTAAAATTTACCATAAAATAGATTCAGACAGCAGTAGAGACGTGAATTTGAAAAATCACTAAAAATAGTAGAAATGGAATTAAATAATGAATAAGTTGTGAATCGAAGCTTGATGAGTCTATTTTTATATGGATGAAGCGAAACAGGTATATGAGCTATATTTTATGAGATGTTTAAATTTTTGTGAAACAGGGCCAGAGCGATTTCTAGATCCCCTGTTCTGACTTTGGAAATTCACCATAAATTTCACAAAGATAATTAGAAGTGGCTTTATATGTATAGATTCCTTATTGAGTCTAGTTTTATTAGAGAAAAACAGTATAGTCATTGAAGCTTTGTACAGGGAGATATCTGATTCGTAATACACAGAGGTTAGAGTAGTCGAACCCTGAAACATGGGAGACTTTAACTAATAAACTGTACTAATTGGCCAGACCAAAAATTCTAGAAAAAAATTAGTAGATAGATATATGAATCTAGTTTTAAGAAAAATTTACGGAATTGGATTTTGAGTTTCGGAACTCGAGATATGATTTTTAAAGCGACTGTGATGCAGTTAGCCAGCTTGTCTGGAAATTTTTAAATGAATTGTATGAGCTGTTTAAGTAATGAATTAAGTCCGTTAACACCTCGTGTTCGACTCCGGAAATGGTTTCAGGTACGGGGCGTTACATTTAATGGTATCAGAGCAGGTTTAGTCGATTCTTGGACTAACCTAGCATGTGTAAAAGTTTAGCTATACATGCCACTGATCTGTGATAGTGTGATGTCTTCCGATGCGTATGAGTACCGTCTTATTTAGACAGGGTACTCTCCAACCAAGCTGCGCCGACCATGTTCAATGTTATGTGAAGGTATTTGAGTAAAATTATGATTATGATAAGTCTCGGTTGAGAAAAGTATGAATAAAGGTTTATGATACATATGTGATAAATATTCATATTTGCTTAATGCTCATATGATGTAGTGTATGTGGCTTACTTGATAAGATGAACGGAATAAACAGAAAGTAGTAGAGGTATGAATAAAGGTCATAATATTATGATACGAGTGAAAATGTCCTTGTCTTGATTTGGACGTCAAATGTTGATAAATGTTAATGATATATAATTTTTATGAGATAAAGGATTATAATGAAATGAACTTATCATTGGACTGAATTATATGATTGTAATGATATGTACATGATGATGCACGAAATGAAAGTTGTGATTGTGATGCAAATATCTATGTTTGTTTGGCCTTATATAATGTCATGAGCATGAATTAATTTAATTAAATGAATGGATAAGTAAAGCTGTCTAGAAAACATAGAATGTATGCATAAGTATATTGTCTAAATGGGACAATAGGAAAATTGGTGTAAGCCAACATGAATGAATGACATGATTTTGATGATGTTGCTATGATGATGGGAGTTATGTCATATGTGTATGTATAAGAAAGTCGAGTCAGAGGTCCTACAACCCCTCCCCCTTACCGAAGTGGTACTTATAATGAAATTCATGAGATTTGTATTGAATAAGTTTCCGGTTGAGAACCCAAAGAGTACAGTGATAGAATAATTATAAGTATGATTAGAGATTGAAAATGAGCTGATAAGTAAAGTCAGAGCCAGTAAAGTATCGGATTGACGTAAAGATTATTGGAGTTATGCACTGTCCCAGTTAGAAAAGGAATTCTCCTTGGTAAACCGAATTACTCAGGTGCAAGGTCGAGAAAAGTGTAAATCGAAATTTATTTAGAACTGGCCTTCTTTAGTGAATGGTTTAATATGAAATTTGTGACGGCAGAACTAGTTGGGGAAACGATAATTGAAATGTGAACTATCTGAGTGTGACAGTTATGACTGGACAGATTTAGCAGTCTCTTTTGAGATGTTCTATGTGTTTACCCATTCTCAGAAATATTTCTATGGCTATTGATCTTCTGAAGAAATTCTTATTATATGGGAATGTCTTCTAATTCTGGTGTTGGATGAAAGCATTGGTAGTCTGACTGGTTTATAATTTATATTGCTCTATTTCATCGGGTATTCTATTTCATTTCGTCTGATAAGAATTGATGAGAGAATACATATGATATTATGATTCTGTTTCTTCTACTTGATGCTTCATCTGATATATATGTATGGGAAGATATATTGATCTTGTTATATTTGATTTCAGTGGGATTAAATGATGTTTTCTTCCGGACTTTCTTTCTTTGAAGAATTATCGGGATATTCCGTATTTTCTCCATGAGTTTGGTTTTCGATTCTCCGGCATAGTATCGTATCTTGGGTTTCTTTATCTTGGATCTCTTTATTCTGGATTTCTTTATTCTGGGTTTCTCTATCTTGGATTTCTTTATTCGATTTTCTTGTTATCTTTGTTCCATAATTTGTCAATTACGACTCATGTTCGAAATGGGTTCTTCAGCTCGTGATAATCATATCAAATATGACTATACTTCTAATTTGATCTTGGTAATGTGGTGATTTTAGTATTGGGATTTTTTCTAATTTCTGTGTGAGGATTTGACATCAGTAAAGGCATAGGTGATAAAAGCGCGAGTTTCAGTCGGTATGGTAAATTATTTATTTGAAAGATTTCATGTGACAATTATGTCAGGATTATTTTTCCCAAGTCTGATAATAGAATTTCATTTTGTACGGATAAAAGAGTAAATAGTTTGAACGAGAAGTGTATATTTATTAGAAAGAGTTGGATATTAGTTAAAATCACTACGAATGATAAGGTTTTCGTCTTGTGAAAGCTGAAAAGTTTATTACATGTTGACAAAGTTTGGATAGATGAGAATATTGGTAACCGAAGCGTCTGAACTAGACTAGTCTACATTGAGTAAAGACTTCCTGACTTTCAGTAATATACTGTTGTATGAATTGTGATGTGTTTCAAGATAGTGAGGTAATGTGATAGTTTAGAGCATCCGATGTTACATAAAATCAGAGTTGTTAAAGGGGTTAAACCCGAGCATTGGGATCTATCAAAATTATCCTTGTCAGTGTTGATATTGGGATGGAAATGAGAAGGATTATTCTTGAGGCCATATCAGAATTATTTCTATGGCGAAAAGAGGAAAATGTGATGTATCCTATTGTTAAATGTTTGGCGAGATCTATAAATCATATCTGTATTGAATGAATTCCTACTCATCAGATTCATGGAATTTCAGGTCTCTTTGATTGTTGGATTTCTTGGAATTCTGGTCTCCATTAAATCAAGTTGAGATCTGGGTTTTATGTTATGATATCATGGGAAACTGAGAAGGGTTGAAAATTTAAGAACAGTTGAGAGTTGAGACTGTAAGCTTTTAGATCATATGAGAAATTAAAGAGATGTATTGGAGGTACAGCCTAAGTGAAAGTTCTTCGACACCGAATATGAGATTAAAAGTGAAGACCACTTTTCTGGTAAGATTTTTGGGGACGAAAATCCCTAAAGGGGGGGGAGAGTTGTAATATCCTGATTTTGGGCCTAGTCGGAATAGTGGTTTCGTGACCACAAAATCTGAGATAGAAATAATTATTTTATGATTATTTTAAGGTCTATGATATGATTGCATGATTGTGTGAAAATTTCGTGAAGAAATTTTATGCATAAAGTGCTTAAATTGAAATTAGGGACTAAATCGAATAATTTGCAAAACTTGCATTCTAGAAGTTTCTAGTATGAAATTGTTTTGAAATATTAATTAGGATGTCTTAAATAGAAATTTTACCAATTTCTAAGTCTATGGACAAAAATTGGACATGGATGGAATTTTTGGAAAGTTTAGTAGTAAGGGCATTTTGGTCATTTAGGGGTAAAATGAATTAAAATACAAAATTAAAAGCCAATTTTGCTCATCTTCAAACCCATGGCCGAATATAGCAAGGAGAAACCATAGCTAGGGTTTTTCAAGCTTCCAAGCTTGATTGTAAGTCCATTCTAGCACCGTTTTTTAAGTTCTTTACGTTTTTGGAGTCCCGGTAGCTCGATTAAGCTCATGCTAGCAATAATTTAACCTAGGGTTTATATTTGGAAAAATACCCATAGGTGAAATTTGTGTATTTTGGTGTTTTATGATAGAATATGAGGTTTTAAATTATGTTAGACAACTTGTGCTACTCGATTTTAAGCGAAAACTAGCAAAAGGACTTAATCGGTAAAAATACCTAATAGTCATAAGTACATGTTAGAGTGATAATTTGATGTTTCCATAGAAGGGAAAAATGATCAGCATGTCATAAAACATAAGAAAATAGGCTGAAGTTTAATTTACGAGCTTTGGGGCAAAAGTGTAAATATGCAAAAGTTTAGGGGCAAAACTATAATTTTTCCAAAATATGATTTTGGGTTAATTTGAATAATGTGAGTCCTAATTAGACTATATTTTAAATGATAGAGCAAGGAAAACTAAAATTCGGGCTAAAATGGGGAAAATACCAAGTTGTGGACGAAATGGTAAAAGTAGCCATTTTCGCATACGAGGTAAGTTCATGTGTAAATGTAGTAACATAATTGTCATTTTAAGCAATTTAATGTTGTTTATATGATATGATGCTGATTATTATCATGAAATATTATGCTTTGTGGTTATTGTTGAATAATATGTAATTATGTGAATTACTTGATGAGTATGAACTATCACCGAAGTATCAATTTCGATATTCCGTGGAAGATGGCAAAGATGTGTGATCGAGGAAAATGCCCGTTTGAACTTTAGGAATAGATTAGGATACAAGTGAAATGCCACAAGGATGGTTGAGCATCCGAACTCGTTGAGTTGAGTCCGAGTTCACTTATGGATGCAAATGTCCGAACTCGTTGAGTTGAGTCCGAGTTCGTGAGATGTAACTAGGCATCCGAACTCGTTGAGTTGAGTCCGAGTTCACTCGTGGATGTGAACGCCCGAGCTCGTTGAGTTGAGTTCGAGTTCGCTTATGGGCGGGTTACATAGTAGCTTGGCTACATATGTGGCACTTATGTGTAAACTTTCCATGTATCCGAATTATATTCCGATGTGTTCAACGGGTAAAATTTTACTCAAGCGGAGGAATACTCGAGATGAAAGGGACGTATTGGTAAGTGTTGTGAAATGAATACTTTGAACAGGTATGTACTTAACCCTCGGGTTGAAAACTCGATATAACAACAATATGGTAAGATGATAAATGAAAATGTGATATGAATGTCTCGGTGATGATTATGCAAATGATGTTTTATGTTTGCTTATATAGTTATGTTACTTGCTATTTGCATGTGAACTTACTAAGCATTTATGCTTACTCCCTCCTTTTCATTCCTTGTAGTGTTGACAAGCCAGCTAGAAAATCGGAAACGGTCGGAGGCACGCTCACACTATCCGTATACCATCTTGGCATAATGGCTTGTATATTTTGAGTATGGCATGTATAGCATTATAATCATTTTGTGTATATGGTCTTATGATATGGTTATTGAGTGGTATGGAAATGCTTGGTAATTATTAGCCATTGGAATGGCTAATCATGATCATATTTGGTGTTATGTATGCTAAATTGCTAGCTAATCCATGGAAACCATGAAATAGGTAAAATTTACCATAAAATAGATTCAGACAGCAGTAGTGATGTGAATTTGAAAAATCACTAAAAATAGTAGAAATGGAATTAAATAATGAATAAGTTGTGAATCGAATCTTGATGAGTCTATTTTCATATGGATGAAGCAAAACAGGTATATGAGCTATATTTTATGAGATGTTTAAATTTTTGTGAAACAGGGCCAGAGCGATTTCTGGATCCCCTGTTCTGACTTTGGAAATTCACCATAAATTTCACAAAGATAATTAGAAGTGGATTTATATGTACAAATTCCTTATTGAGTCTAGTTTTATTAGAGACAAACAGCATAGTCATTGAAGCTCTGTACAGGGAGATATCTGATTCGTAATACACAGAGGTTAGAGTATTCGAACCCTGAAATAGGGGAGACTTTAACTAATAAACTGTACTAATTGGCCAGACCAAAAATTCTAGAAAAAAATTAGTAGATAGATATATGAATCTAGTTTTAGGAAAAATTTACGGAATTGGATTTTGAGTTTCGGAACTCGAGATATGATTTTTAAAGCGACTGTGATGCAGTTAGCCCGCTTGTCTGGAAATTTTTAAATGAATTGTATGAGCTGTTTAAGTAATGAATTAAGTCCGTTAACACGTCGTGTTCGACTCCAGAAATGGTCTCGGGTACAGGGCGTTACACATATAGTTGAAATGGGTATAACCTTATTAGCTTAAGCTAATCTACCTTTTCAATTTTGGACAGATGCATTTCTTAGTGCTATTTTTCTCATAAATCAATTTTCAACTGCTGTTCTTGATGGAATCTCACCACATGAGAAACTGTATGGACGACCTCCAAATTATGAGTTCTTACGTATCTTTGGATCTCAATGCTTCCGTCATCTCCATCTATTCATACCGCATAAGCTGAATTTTCATTCCAAAGCTTGCGTTTTCTTGGGCTATAGTCTAATGCATCATGGCTAGAAGTGTCTTGACAAAGACTCTGGTAAAATTTACATCTCCAGACATGTCTTGTTTAATGAACATGTTTTCTCTTTTGCAGCTAGCAAGTCATCCTTGGTGACAAATGCTCCTACAGAATTTGAATCCTCTCCTCTGCTTGTGGTCTCCTTACCTCATTCAAGTTCTTCCACTATACAATTTCGGTCCTTACCACTATCTTCTTTACCAATGATACCTGCTTCCCCTTCTACAACTACAAGTCACTTTAATAACCGAGAGGAACCTTTTGATAGTCTCATTCAAAGCCCACCTCCTCCATATGAAACACCTCTTGATCCACCTCTAGCCAACGAGGATACACCAGAAGATAATAAAACAAACAACAACTGTCCCCCCACTAATGTGCACCCCATGATTACTCACAGTAAAAACAACATTTACAAACCTAAGCTTTATTCTGCCATACTTGAGAATCATGAACCAAAGAACATCGAAGAAGCTTTAATGGATACAAAATGGAGAGAAACAGTCATGACAGAATACAATGCTCTCATTGCAAACAACACATGGTCTTTAGTTGAATTACCACCTGATCGTAAACCAATAGGGTGCAAGTGGCTCTTCAAGTTAAAGAACAACCCGAATGGCACAACAGCAAGATATAAGGCGAGACTTGTAACACCCCGTACCCGAGCCCGTTGCCGGAGTCGAACACGAGGTGTTAACAGACATAATACATTTATTTTCACAGTCCGTTTAAAAAATTTCCAGACAAATGGGTTACTGCATCACTGTCGCCTTAAAAATCATATCTTGAGTTTCAAAACTCTAAAACTAGTTTCGTAAATTTTTCCTGAAACTACACTCATATATCAATCTACAAATTTGTTTATAGAATTTTTGGTTGAGCCAATTAGTACAGTTTATTAGTTAAAATCTCCCCTGTTTCAGGGTTTGACTACTATGCCCTTCACACATTACGACTTAGACATCTCCCTGTACAGGGCTTCAATACTGATACCGTTTGTTTCTATAGAAACTAGACTCGAAAAGGAATCTATAAATATATGGCATGACTTCTAATTATCTCTGGTTAATTTATAATGAATTTCCAAAGTCGGAATAGGGAATCCAGAAACTGTTCTGGCCCTGTTTCACGAAAACTTAAATATGTCTTAACATACGACTCTTATGATCATTTCCTTTCTTCCATATGAAAATAGATTCATCAATGTTCAATTAAATAATTTATTCACTATTTAATTCCATTCCTACTATTTTTAGTGATTTTTTCAAATCCACACCACTGCTGCTATCAGCATCTGTTTTTAAGGTAAACTTTACCTATTTCATGGTTTTCCATGAATCAACTAGAGGTTGTCATACATAGCACCAAAATGATCATGATTAACCATTCCAATGGCTAATCGTTACCAAACATTTCCATACCTTTCATCGAACGACATACAAAACGATTATAATGTTATGATCAAAGTATATTTAAGCCATTTTCGCATGGCTATCCAAATTTATACAAAACCCAAGGGTACATGACCAACATCAAAAAGGGTAGTCCTATACATGCCATTACAAAGTTCAACCAAAAGTGTACCAAAAGGGGCTTTGATAGTGTGGGCGACTTCGACTTCAATAATCCCGAGTCCGATAGCTGACGAACCAAAATCTATAAAACAGAGATTCAAAGAAGCGGAGTAAGCATTTAATGCTTAGTAAGTTTTGAGCCATAAAATTAGACACAACTAAAATGTAGCATTCATATGGCTAAACGGATAGTTTCATATGCACAAATTCTCAATATCATACTTACTTCACATTACCAACCCTTATATTCACACACAAAAGATCAACTTAGCCAAAGGCCGGAAGTTCATTAATCGACTGAGCGAATACTACTTAAAAGGAATCAATTAATCCAATGCATGTACAAAACATACCTCATTGTTGGGATTTTACGAGCGTATTAATTGACATTATTACAGCAAGATCGCTCATTCCCAACCCAAGTATCTTCGGGATTTAGCCGGATATAACCACTCGCACAAGGCCTTCGGGTCTTAGCCCGGATATGGTCACAGCATAAATGCCTTCGGGACTTAGCCCGGATATAGTCGCTAGCACAAATGCCTTCGGGTTTTGGCCCGAATATAGTAACTCGCACAAATGCCTTCGGATCTTAGTCCGGATATAGTCACTTAGCACAAAAGCCTTCGGGACTTAGCCCGGATATCATTCGAATAACCACGCACATATATCAATAAATCATGACACATCCATATTTCATTTTCATTACCAAAGCTCAAACACAAGACACTTATCACACTTACAAATTTCGACTTAATAGCTACATATAAAGAGCATGATTTTGATTTGCTTGTGACATAATCTAATCGAATCATAATCTAAGTTCCATTACTCGAAAACTTACCTCGGAGGTGGTCGAACAATTTCGGCGGCTATTCGATCACTTTTGCCTTTCCCTTATCCAACTGTGGTCCTCTAAGCTCTTGAGCTAATCCAAACAAATTTAACTTATTAAAGTCTCATTATGCTTGCTTATGGCCGAATATGACAAGGAGTTTGATAGGTCATATGGCCACCTTTAGCTCAAATACAAAATGGTCATAGGCATTTTTAATCACATTGAGAAATTTAGTACAATTAATCAAACATTTCCTCATGTGCACTTTTATGACCAAATACACACATCATTAACCTAATATCAATTAACTAAGCACTTAACAAATTCTCCTTGAGCCGATTGTCTAAGTCAAGATAGGATCATCATTATGCTTACCTATAGCCGAATGTACAACATCAATCTATTCATTCATTCGTGTGGCCGAACATGCATGTCTATGTTGAGGCCGATTGCATACTTAATACATTCTACAAGTATGGTCACTTGTATTGACCAAATACCATTTTGTTTCAAGTTCAAAACTTGGCTAATACACATATATGCACTATTAAAACATCCTCTCCATTCCATCAATTCAACACATGCATTACTCATTAATATACAAAATTATATTCGGCCTTAGCACACCTCTTGCTGGCCGAATTTTTTCTCCATCTAGCAACATTTTATGTACTATGCCGAACCAAAAAGATCAAACACCTAGCTTAATCATTTCCAAAACACTTAACCGGCCTTTGACCAAGACTTTAAACAAAGTCTATGTTCGGCTATCACACATATGGGCATTATTAGTTCAAAGTTTTAACAAGATTAATTTCTTTGATCTTAACCTAAATGAAAACCCCCATTGTTCATCTAGATTTAGCATGAAACAAACACCAACCAAGAAAACAACACCCATGGCCGAGTATCATCTTCATCACATAGCAAGATTTAAACCATGGGCTAGGTAGAACTCAAACTAACATAAAAAATATGCATGAAACTCATGGAACAACATCAAACTTACCTTAACCTAGCTACAAGCATGGCCGAATCTCTTCAACATTTCCTCCTTTCTTTCCTTTTGAATTTCGGTCAAGAAGAATGAAAAAGGATGGACATTTTTTTTTCTTTGTTTTCATCATTTTCCTTTTTCCGTTTCTTTATTACTAGCTTTTTATTTTATTGTTTCCTACATACCACATTAGCACACCATGCTTAAAATATGCTATGCCCCATAGCATGGCCGGCCACTAGCTCAAATATTGGGCAATTTGACATGCAAACCCTCAATTTCTATAACATGCATTAATAGGCCACTTTACATTTGCCTAGCACATTTCTAAATTTTCTCACATAAGTCCTATTTACTAAAATTCACCTACAATTAAACAAAATTCAAATATAAAATTTTCACACATGCATATATACATATAATAAGCATCAAATATGACAGCTAATTATTCTTATGACTCGGTTTTGTGGCCCCGAAACCACTTCCCGACTAGGGTCACATTAGGGCTGTCACAAGACTAGTTGGAAAAGGCTTATCTCAAGTCCTAGGGCATGATTTTCGTGAAACCTATAGCCCAGTTGTTAAATTTCCTACCGTCAACATAGTTCTTGCTTTGGCAGCCTATAATTGCTGGAATTTAAGACACATCGATATCAACAATTCATTCCTAAAAAGAGACTTATCTGAGGATATCTATATGACTCAACCTCCTGGTTTTGAGCAATATCCTGATGAAGGTAAGACGTTAGTTTGCAAGCTTCATAAAGCTATATATGGCTTACGTTAAGCACCAAGAAACTGGTTTCACAAACTACAAGAATTTCTTCTTACCATTGGTTTCACTTTTTTTAAAGCAGACCCCTCATTATTTACTCTTAAATATGGGGGAAATATCACCTACATGATTGTGTATGTGGATGATATACTACTAACGGGAAACTCTCACGGGACAATCGAAAATACAGTAGAACAACTTCATAAACAGTTTTCCTTGAAGGACTTAGGTAGCCCTGTGTATTTTTTAGGAATTGAAGTTCAATCTATTGGTAATGGTATCTTCATCAACCAAAAGAAATACACCTTGGACTTGCTTGCTCAAACAACATGATGAATAGTCAAACCATACCAGCACCAATGGCAGTCGGCAAGAAATTTGCTAAAAATGATGGTAATGCCCTTAGTGATCCTCAACATTATAGAAGCATAGTAGGGTCACTGCAATACCTTTGCCATATAAAGCCATATATATCATATAGTGTCAACAAGGTTGCTCAATATATGCAAGATCTTAGAGAGTCTCACTGGGTTGTAGTCAAACGAATTCTTTGCTATTTAAGAGGCACTTTAGATCATGGGTTAGTGTTCACTACTGGTAAAATAATGAACCTCATAGCATACACCGATGCCGATTAGAGAAGTGATGTCGATGAACGAAGATCAACATCTGGTCACTGTGTTCTTCTAGGACCTAACATTATTTCATAGAGTTCCAAGAAACAAAGGTCTGTCTCTCGATCAACTGCGGAAGTAGAATACAGAAACCTTGCTGATATGGCCTCAGAAATTATATGGTTACAGTCCCTGTTATCAGACTTCCAAATCAACTTAATTGAACCACCCAAAATTTGGTATGACAATTCAAGCACTGCTATGGCTGCCAACCCAGTTCTATATTCGAAAATAAAACATGTTGATTTGGATTTTCACTTTGTTCATGAAATGGTGCTCAATAATCAAATTCATGTTAGATATGTTCCAGCAAAACATCAAGCTGCTGATGTCTTCACTAAACCTTTCCTGACCAAGGCATTCCAAGAATCACGAGAGAAGCTATGTCTTCACTAAACCTTTCCTGACCAAGGTATTCCAAGAATCACGAGAGAAGCTATGTGTCATCCCATATAATGAAGCTACCACTCTACTTAACAAGGAAAAAAGACAGAAAACATTGCCAATATTAGCTGTATATCGTAGCCACGTTGCTAGCCTATTTGTTGTGTGATGCAACCACGTTGCAAGACAGCTGTAACGCTCTTTGTCCCTATTATCCATTTACAAAGGAAAATTCTTTGATATTATATATTGTCATGCACTGAGGTTGTAAAGAGCAAATTTTTCAGAAATACAATGCTTTAGCAAATACTATTTCTCTTATTTATTATGGATTCTGTTCCTTTATTGTTATAGAAAGAAATATGGAACTACAAGGTTTGGCACAGGCTATTGTGAAGTTATGGGAAAGACCTGCAATTGCTAAGATGGCCATTAAACTTGGAGTAGAAAATACACGCAATGAAAGAATGGCTGAAGAGCTTAAAGTGAGAGATTATTGATATTGTTGCATCTTGAAATGTAAATCTAATTATTTAACTGGCAACTTAGTTTTCTGATGCCTTCTGGCTACCATCGTTGATTACTTTCTATTATATCAAGCTATTTGCAACTTGCCATTTTTAGTTTTCCTTCGGATGGTGCTTCATTAGATACTTGTTGCTTATTGCACATGGATTTTGTACATGCAGCGATTGGCAGCGGGCATTGCTTTCCAGAAACAAGGAATTTTATTCCTTGTATTTTACAGGAGCAATGATTTCTTGCCACCTGTTGTAACAAATACATTGAAAGAGATGCAAAAGCCAGAAATCTTCGGCAGGAGGAGGAAGAGGAAGCATGAGGGAGGGCCCTAGCCTTGGTTGGATCTAATATAAAAGCTTCTACACTTCTTTTGGTTGCCACCACTCTCGCAGAAACCACTGCTGCAACCTCTCGTTAGGGGCACCAACCAAGCTCCGATAAAATGGAGGAAATTAAGAGAAATTTAGCATTAACTCAACAGGCTTCACTAGTCAGACATCTAGAGAAGAAACTAGCTCATGTAAATTACAAATACTGTAAGTAAAAAGTGTAACAAGATTCTCCAACGTTTTAAAACTGTGACATACTTTCTGATTTATGCCGTCTTTCTAACTTTGCGGTCCTAGGCTAAAGGGGAGTTGACAAAGACCAATAAAGCTTTAGCTAAAGTGCAGGCGCATCTCGATCCCACATGTCTCCCAACTGATTTGGAAACTTTTAGTGAAGAGGAGAGAATTTTATTTCGTAAGATTGGTCTAAGTATGAAACCCTACTTGCTTTTGGGTAAGAATGGGAACTTCAATTCTGCTTTACTGTTTCTGACTAGAAGAATCAGATATTCATATGATTTTTCTTTTTTAGGAAAACGAGGAGTTTATGATGGTACAATAGAAAACATGCACCTCCATTGAAAATACCGAGAGTTGGTAAAGATACTAGTGAAAAGAGAAAGTTTGGCCCAAGTGAAGCATATTGCAATTTCGTTGGAGGCCTAGAGTGGTAGGGTGCTAGTATCTTTAGATAAAACTACTAAAGGCTATGCTATTATAATCTATTGAGGGAAAAACTTGTTGGTGTTTTTTTAATAAAAAACAACAAAGTGATTGTTTTAGGACCAAATAGAGAAACAAATGGCTGAAAGAATTAGTCACATTAGATGTCAAGCCTACATATAAACAAGCAATCAATAGGAGTGAAAAGAAAAACTATCACCTAGTACTTACCTAACACCATTAATACATCTTGAAACTCATAAAACTAAACTTGTACACATAGAAAAGCTAATTTTATCAAGTTAATCAACACCTAATCACAGCAAACATCTTACTAACTTAGTTCAAATGTAACTAAGTAGCAAAAAACAACCAATTAGCATGTTGTCGTGCTGCAACTTGCATACAACGAAAAATAGACTTAGCTGCATGTAAGCCATTTGTTAACACTTCTCATTGGCTTTTTGTTGAAAACTCCCAATTTGGCTCTTAAGTTCTCAAACCTTTCTATCCCAAGAGGTTTTGTCTATATGTCTACCAATTGATCTTTAGAATTGTAATGAACCAGTTTGATCTCATGTGCTTGCTCCACTTCTTTGACAAAATGAAACTTAATCTTGAAATGTTTTGTTTTACCATGAAACATTGGATTCTTTGCAATTGCAACAACATATTGATTGTCACATTTAATCTCTGTTGCTTCTCTTTTGGTGCAAATTCAAATCAACCAAGAGTTTCCTCAACCAAATGGCTTGATTAACAACTACAGTAGCTACAACATATTCAGCCTTAGCAGTTGATTAAGCTACAATGGCTTGCCTTTTCGAACTCCAACAGAAAATAATTGATCTTAAGGTGAATAGGTACCCTAAGGTACTTTTCATGTCATTAAAGGATCCAGCCCAATCACTATCTGCAAAACCAATAAGTTTCATGTCATTAGCCTTGGTGAACTTGACTCCATAGCTTAGAGTCCCTTTGGTGTATCTTAGAACGCTTGTTGTTACTTGTAAGTGAATCACATTGCAACTATGCATGAATCTAGACAAAAGACTGATAACAAATACAATATCATGTCTTGAGGCTGCTAAATAAAGTAAACACCCCACTAGGCTTCTAT
The DNA here is from genome assembly GCF_007990345.1 of Gossypium hirsutum. Classification (NCBI taxonomy): domain Eukaryota; kingdom Viridiplantae; phylum Streptophyta; class Magnoliopsida; order Malvales; family Malvaceae; genus Gossypium; species Gossypium hirsutum. Next base: position 18,393,084 of record NC_053429.1, read on the forward strand.
AACTAGATTCATTTACCCTTTCAAAATCATCTTGGCTCGTAAGTTTTCCACCAATAGCAACTAGAGTTTTAGCTTCTTTGCAATTTTGTATGCAAAATTTGTTCAAGGTTTTCAAGGAAAAAGGCTTTTGACTTTTGAAAATGCCTTGCTAAGTTTGAGATACATTCATACCAAGAAAGTAGGTCATTTCACCTAGATCAGACATTTTGAATACATTTTCCATTTGCCTTTTAAATTTAGCTAGCAATTCATTAGTCCCACTAGTCACTAGCAAGTCATCCACATATAAGGAGACTATTAGAAGAGTTTCATCTCCAGCTTTCTTCACATATAAAGTTGGCTCACTGATGCTTCTTTCGAATCCCAAACTTGACAAATAACTATCAATTTTGTCATACAAGGCCCTTGGTGCCTGTTTTAAGCCATACAAAGACTTTTTGAGCTTGTACACTTCTGCTTCTTCACTAGCCACTTTGAAGCCATCTAGTTGTTCAACATATATCTCCTCCTTGAGGAATCCATTAAGAAAGGCAGACTTCACATCAATTTGATGTATCTTCCACTTCCTTTAAACTGCCAAGTGGTAAGCTATACAAGTAACATATTTTAATCCCATTCTTAACGCATTTTTGAATGATTAATTATGAAAATTAGTGAATTTGATGCTCCTAATCATTTAAATTAATTTTTCTATACTTAGGAGAGCATTTGGGAACGAAAGGAGCAAAAAATAAGGAAAAATCGAACAAATAGAGTTGTTTGTAGGAGTCACACGTCCTGGCCATTTCCACACGGGCAGGACACATGCCCATGTGTGCTACACAGGCTAGACACATTCTCATGTGCTAGCCTGTGTCGATTTCGCACCCTTCTTCCCAAATAGATAGAAAAACACAATTTTTAGGCTTTCTGAGCATTCTAAAATCTATAAATTCTAATTGGAAGAAGACATAAGGGAGCCATCAGAGAAGATCGAAGAAAACACTCGAAGAACACCATTAGAATCAACTTAGAAGCGGATCTCCATCAAGATAAAAAATCTCATTTTAATTTCTTTCAAAGTTTTATTGATTTTCTTATGTCTTGTGGTTTTTCTGACTTTGAGATGTTTGCATTCAGGATTATAAACTAATTCCCTAGATACCTAGGGAGGATGAAACCTATGATGAATCCTTTTATTACTTGATTCTTGTTATCAATTATGTATGCTTATTTCTTGTTTTAATATTTTTGGGATATTAATTCATGTTTAATGTGCTTAATTCAGTGGACAAAAAGTCCCTATTTAAGATTAGATCTAGCATAATTAAGTGGAGTTGCATGCAATCCTAGAAATAAGACGACATAAATTTATCGGATTAGAGTCAAATCTAATAAGGGAATCCATAAATCGAGTTAATATGATGATATGGGTTTTAATTAGAAAGAGATTTCAATTAATCAACTTATAGTCAGCTGTTCTTACTTTCGAAAGAGATATTAACATAATTTAGATTTCTATAGATCAAGACACAAGTGAATAAATCATTTAATTCAGATTCTTAATAATAGGTGAAGTCCAGGTGGATTTTTTCTTGGGTATTGTCTATCTTATTGGTTAATATTCAATTATTTCCTTGATTCATTCTTTGTTGCGTTCTTAGTTAAATTAGTTTAGTAAATTTATATTAAAACCATCACTCCAAATTGTCAGATAAATAATAGAAAAACGATAATTATTAATACTTTTAGTCCTCGTGGATACGATATTCTCTATTCACCATAGCTATGCTATTGTTTGATAGGGTACGGTTGCCTTTTTTGTATTTATAGTTAGTTTTATGACCATCACCAAGGAAAGCAAAAGTCTTATGGTATCTAATCTTTCTACAGGTGTAAAGATCTCAAAGTATTCAACACTGTAACAACCCGTTTTTAGTCAAATTGAAATAGTAGTTTCGGGACCATAAATTTGAAGTCAAAATATTTATTTTATTATTATTTTAATGTTTATAACATGTTATTATGATTGTGTGAAAATTTCGTTAAGAAATTTTATCGTTCAAATGGTCAATTTGAGAAAAAGGACTAAATCGCGTAAAGTGCAAAAGTGTTGTTCTATTAGCTAAAGGCGTTTAATAGCTATAGAACCTTACAGTTAAGGTCCTTATGTTGTAATTAGACCATGATTAGTGAGAGTGAACATTAATGGACATATTATCATGTTATTTGATGGTTTTTAATTAAGGTTAAAAAGGTAAATTAGTTAATAAATGATAAACTAATAAAAGTAAAAGCCATTTTCTTCACTATCATCTTCTTCTAACTGAAATTAGGGTGGATAAAGCCATTTTAAAGCTTTCAAAATTTTGGCTACTTCATTTGGCTAAAATTGGTATGTATTTTGTTCCGTTTTTAATGATTTCTATGTTTTTGTGATCGTTGCAACGAATACTAGTTAGCCTAAGGACTATTTTGCAAAACTATTAAAGATTTTGAATAATGCCATTGATGAATACATGTGTATTTTGAAGTTTCTTGATCGATTATGAATGCTTCTTGGTAGATATACAAGTTTTGTTAAGTGATTTTTAGTGAAATTGCAAAATAGGGATTAGATTGAGAAATGTTAAAAATTGGTGGATAAAATGTGAAATGAATGAAAAATATGGGCTGTTAGGGGCATAATAGTAAGTCGGCTAAGCATGGTGTCTTGAAATTTGCATCAATTTGTGATTTTGTGTAATAAGGACTAAATTGTAAAAATGTGAAACTTTAGGGGCAAATGTGTAAAATAGCCCTAATATGTGTTTTGGATTAAATTGAATAGAGATATGATTAAATAAGTTAAATTTTAATATATTTAGATTAAGAAAAGCAGACTTCGAATCTAGATCAGAGAAAACGAAAGTTATCGACTAAACGACTTATTTCATCGTTTCCACATTCGAGGTAAGTTCGTATGTGATAAATTTCAATAGAAATGTATTTCATACGCTTTGATACTGCATACATTTCAAATACGAGCCTGTATATATAAACAATAATGATTCGACGATGATTTGACGTTCGAAATCCTAGTTGAACCTTAGGAATAGTTTAGGATGCTAGTGACATGTCATTAGGGGATATATTGAGTTGTCTTCGGGCCATGATATAGCACATCGGGTGTGAGTTATACCGATTTGGCTTCGGGCCATGCATATCAGCTGAATTGGCTTCAGGCCATGATATCAGTACTTTGGAGATAAGTTACCTTGATTTGGCTTCGGGCCATGGTATAGGTACTTATCGTGTGAAAACCTTGAGTATCCAACTTCTATTCTGAATGGTTCAATGGGTAAATGAAAGACGAAAATGTAAATGAGATTAGTACGAGATGGTACAGGTATGTGCATAAACCATATTAGCTATGAATTGAAGAAATGGTGAAGAAAGTATATAAATTTGTGAATAAGTAATTGAGCAGTTTGTTAGTTGATGTGAATTATTATACTTATGATCAATTGTTAAATTATGTTTTTATGATTATATCAAATTTATGTCATACGAGCTTACTAAGCTTTATAGCTTACATAATTTATTTTTCTATGTTTTATAGTGAATTCAAAGCTAGCTTGGATTCGGGGATCGTCGGAGACATCGTCACATTATCCACCTATTCTTGGTACCTATGAACTTGGTATTCTAAGCATATGGCATGTATAGGGACTTTGGTCATTTTGGTTATGTCTTGTTAATGATTATGGCCATATGAATTGGCATTGTAAATGTTTATGTTTTGGTATGTATATGAGCAACCATGAGTGATGGCTTATTTTGGTTTATTTTGGCATGTTGAATCATGTGTGTATATATACATATGTTTATGTTTTGTATAGTGAGTTTGTTGATGGTTATGTTATGTTTGATGGTAATAGGTCTCATGAGTGTTAAATGGATGATTTATAGACATTGGTTTTTTTTTTTGTGAAACTAAGCTAAAAGATGTATATTTTGGAGTGTTAGTTAATTGAATTGTATATGTGTGAATTTAAGTATGAAATTAGATGGCATAATGTGGTATTTTATGATTTGTATTTATGGGTAATGAAATGGTATAGAATATGCTTGGTATGAAATTGATTTAATGCTTATTATGCCTTGAGTTGGTGCCTTTGAATTGTAGTGTAGGCACATGAAATTTGGGTGGCAAAATTGGCTTGGAAAATAGCCTATTTTTATCCACAAGGGCAGGGACACGGATGTGTGTCTCAGCCGTGTGTGACACACGGTCAAGTACATGGCCTTGTGTCCCCTGGTGTTGATTTTGAAATTAAGTCAGTATGCTCCATACGGCCTCACACATGGGCATGTGACTTAGCCGTATGGCATAAGTCAATATTCCCTACAGGTTTGGCACGGCCTAGCACATGGCCAGGCACACGGGCGTGTATGGCCATTTTTAGGGCACACGGGCTAGCCATACGAGTGTGTGTGTTGGCTGTGTGACCCAAGTCAGAGAGTTACACGGGGTCAGACACGGGCTGGGACATAGCCATGTGCTCCCATTTCGAATGTCCACATAGCCTGTGACATGGGCATGTCTGGTGGCTGTGTGTCTGGCCACACGAGTGTGTGTCCCCTGTTTTGAGAAAAAATTTCAAAGTTTCGTGAAAGTTTCCTAAGTTATCGATTTAGTCTCGAACCACTCCCAATGTATGTTTAGGGCCTAGTAGGCTCGTATTAGGAACAAATTGATTGAGATTGAATGATGATTGTATGAATTGATTAAATGTATGTGAAAAGTATGTTTAAATGTGTTGTAAGTACGGTAATGCTCCGTAACCTTATTCTGACGTTGAATATGGGTGAGGAGTGTTACAAACACCATACCTTTAGCTGAAACCCTTCACAACCAACCTTGCCTTCAACTTGTTTAAGGTTCCATCAGCATTGTGCTTGGCTCTAAACACCCATTTTACACCTATGACTCTAAACAACCAGCTCCCAGGTTTGATTCATGTGTATCATTTTCATTTCATTCAAAATTGCTTCCTTCTAGCCTTGTAATGCTTCTGCTTTTTCATAACTGATTGGCTCAATAACAGCTATGTCAGCCCTTTCATACACCTCACTAATTAATCTGGTTCCTCTATCAGGCAAATCATCATAATCCATTTCTTCCTCAAACTGATCAGCTTCATTCGGCCTAGTTGCTAAATCTTTAGTAACATTTTTTGGCCCAAATTTATCCTAGTTCTATGTTGACTTCTCATCAAACACTACATCCTTACTTACAAACACCTTGTTAGTTAATGGATCAAGTATCCTGTAGCCCTTCTTGACACTACTATAGCCCATAAAATGCTAGGTTAACTTTCTTTTCTAATTTGTCCCTCTTAACGGTAGGAACATGTGCATAACAGATGCAACCGAAGATTTTTAAGTGTGCAATTGAAGTTTTGAATCCAAACCAGGCTTCAAATGGAGTTTTATCCAACAAATCTTTGGTTGGTAGCATGTTTTGAAGATAGGCAACAATGTTTACTACTTCAGCCCAGAAATTTTTTTTGCAAGTTTCTTTCGAACATGAGAATTTGGCCATATCCATCAGGGTTCGATTCTTTCTTTCACAAACACCATTTGGCTGAGGTGTGTAGGTGTTGGTGAGTTGATGTTCAACCCCTAACTCTTCACAAAACTTTTGAAACAAATCAGAAGTGTACTTTGCCCCGTTGTCTAACCTTATAATTTTGAGCTTGGAACTTGATTGAGTCTCTTCTGCTACCTTGAACTTGCAGAATCCAGAAGCAACCTCTGACTTCGTTTTCAGGAAATAAACCCAACAAAACCTAGACTAATCATTAATCAAAAGGATTAAATACCTACTGCCATTCAAAGATTAAGTCTTCATAGGACCATATACATTAGTGTGAACTAACTGCAGTTTTTCAAAGGCCCTCTAAGCCTTGTTTGCTGGAAATGGAAGCCTAGTTTGCTTCCCCAACTGGTACACTTCACAAACACCTTGTTGCTCGACCGTTTCTGTAAAGTTGTCAACCAAATCCTCCTTAGATAAATGAAGTAAAGATCTATAATTGACATGACCCAACCTCCTATGACACAATTTAAACTCATCCAATGTAGTTGTATAAGCACTAGTAGTAGCTTTATTCCAGTAAAAAACAAAGCTCCTATTAGTCAAGGCTACTAACATAAAATTACATCCACTTGGATCAATAATCAAGCATTATTTTTTCTTAAACATAATGGAATACCCTTTATCAAGTAATTGACCAATACTTAGTATATTTCTATCTATTTCAGGTACTAAAAAAACATTTTAGACAAGCTTAGTACCTGAAGGGGTGTTAATCAGCACATCTCATTTTCCTTCTATTTTAATGTACTGTCCATTGACAACTTTCACCTTAGAGTTGAACTTACTGTCAATCCATTTGAAAATGTTGGCATCAGGAGTCATGTGGTTGGTATGGCTTTCTTCAGCTACTTGAGCTTGAGAGTTCAACTTGTAACACCCTATACCCGGTCCAGTCGTCGGACTCGAGCTATAGGATGCTACAACAGAGAATCAAAACATTCACAAGAAATTTATTTAATAATACTCAATAATCAATAAATACAAGTTAATTCCATGTTAAACATGCATTACAATCAAAACTAAGTCTTAATCAGGCTTACGAAAGCCTTTGAACAAGTTTAGAACTAAATCGAGACCAATTTGAAACATTTACAAAATAACAGATAAAAATGAAAATAGGGGTCACAAGGCCGTGTAACACGGCAGAGATCGTGTGGTGCAAGGAAATGGTCGTGTGGCCAAACCATGTGGCAGAGCTCAGACCTTGTGAAAGTATACACACATCCGTGTCTCTAGACCGTGTAACTAACTGATGTTGTGTGGACCTAAAATTACCCTAAACTTGTGTGGCTCATACGACCGTGTCAACCAGTTGTGTGTGACACACGACTGTTTGGTAGCCCATGTACAACATAAATAACATGTTTCAAGCAATTTCCATACCATTCATACCAAATGACTTATAATGCCATTTAACACCATTTAGACCTACTTCAAAATATGTACATTACAAGACCAAAATATTAATTTACTAATCATACAAACAAGCAATCAATATGCCTTTATTAACACCAACAATTCAACCATTAAACAATAAGTAAACTTTACCATTCTTGACAAGTTAATCATACCTAAACATTCATATGCAAGCATTAAGTCTTTAACTAAAATATCAATAGGAAAAGTTCAAAATATAACCTAAAACTTTTTACCAATTTCATCAAGTAAAATGTACCATAACCACCAATGCTTTTAATCATTTCATATCACAACTCAATTACACCAAATGCAAACATTTAACTAACATACCAAAGTCCATTTCCATTTCATGCTATCATCTAAGCAAATACTTAATACTATCCATGTCTTTGCCATAATCATCTATGTGTTAAATTACCATATGTATATATTTAAATATTTATATTCATTCAAATACAACCGTGCCAAACCACAAACACAAGTTTTACATTTCAATATTTAATCCTCTTAGGTACACGCCAAAAATAACAAGCTCAAAACATCAAAAGCGTACCAAATTGGGAGACGAAAGGTGTATGGTTCTCGATAGACAAGTTCCAGAAAATTCAAAATCTATAAAAAAAAAAGTAACCCAAGTAAGTATATAAAATACTTAGCAAGCTCATACAATATAAACAAATAGCTTACCTTAACCATTTAACAATTACATGAATCAATATGAAACTAATTCACCTATCATAGCATTCAAAACATCAACCGTATGAGATTTAGTTCAAACTGCATATATAATTTCAAATGGTAAAATACCAACTTTAACTCAAAATTCATCATGAACCCATTTTCCAATTTTTCACTTTGCAACAATTTTATCATAAAAAATTTCATCATATATCCTTGTCATATTCATTCATATCATGACATAGTTCAACAATTTCGGGACAATAAGTAATGAACATATAGATATTCAGAGTTCGTATTTCATCCACATTAATGATACAATTTCACACTGTATATCCATTGATTTTTCCAATGGAACTTTGTAAAAGAACACGATACACAAGTGTGAGAAACATTTAATGCTCGTTCGAGCTAGTCGGGTACAGAAACATATGTGTTAGGTTACCCATCTGGGCTAAACCATTGTTGTAACATCTCGAAAGCTGCTACAGTAAGAAAGTGTGATATTATCTTTAATACAGTAAAATGAGGAAATAAAGTGACAAAAGGGAAAGTTTGAGTTGTGTCAACAAAATCTATCTAGGAAGTATATTATGATGTATTAATTAAAGTAAAGACTAAATCGAAAAAGTGAGAAAAATTTTGTGACCCAAGAGTAAATACTCAAAATTTGAGGGTTAAAATATAAATATAGAAAATTTGAAGGACCAATAGTGCAAATATTTTAAAGGTGGAAAGATCTAAAAACTAAGGAAAATGGATGAATTAGGACCAAATTGAATAAGTGGAAAAAGTATGAGGTTTTAAATCACAATTTTACTAAAATGAGTGATGATTCAATGGAGGAATTCTGAAGGATCACAAGGGGCAAAATGGTCATTTAGCAAGGAAGATAATTTTGAAGAGTAATGATGATGTTGGAGATATTTTAAATTAATTAAATAAATATTAGTTTATTAATATTTTGATTGGACATTTAATTATATTTAATTATTATTTTATTTAGTATATAAGGAAAGAAAGATGAATAATTCTCTTCATCTTTCCATAGTTCCAACGTGTGAAGAAGAAAAGAAAGAAAGAAAGAATTTATTTTCTTTACAATTTGGTCCTTTCACAAAAAATCCACTAGTTTCACTTTGAAATCAAAAGAATTTCCATAACCATCAAGAGAGAAAAATAATAAGGAGACTATGGGAATAACACCCCTTATCCGTACCCAAGAAGGGACTAGGTACGAGGCGTTACCAGACATGTACTCTAACATTTTCAGGAAATACAGGTTGTAAAATTTCGTTCCAAATTGAACCCAATCAAAAAACATCTTAGTGCCCTATTATGGGCCTACGAGTCCCAAAACATACATTGAAAATGGTCCGAGAATAAACTGAGGACCTAAGAAAATTTTTAGGGAATTTCTAGGTTAATGTTTCACATGCTCGTGTGGAGACAATGCACACCTCCACACGGTTGAGACACACGGCCTTGCCTCTACTCGTGTATTTACTACCATTCATTCTAACTTAAAATTTTTAGGTGCAGGGGACACACGGCCATATCACATGCCCATGGGCTAGTCCGTGTGTCACACACGGCCTAGACACATGCCCGTGTGTCTACCCGTGTGGACCTTTTTAGGCTATTTTCCAAGCCTTTGGTCACCCTCTAACATCCACTCTCACTTATAGACTCCAATGATATTTAACATAGCCTAATTATACTCTTAAATGACCTTAATAAGCCTCATTGCATGTAAACCTCATCTTATCGGTTTTATACATGCTAGGTTATTCCTTTTGTACTAAGGGTTTCTATGCCTTATAACACTTTTAAAGTTGGCTCATTATCTTAACTCATTGTGAATTATAACTTAGCCATCCCTTGTGATTTGGTTACATTACATATACTAAATTGTGATATGCCATATTTAATTATCATAAGAACATTTGGACATAAACATGCACAAATTTGTAGGTCATAACCTACATCGAAATGAGCCAATTTCCATGGCCATATACAAGTGAACACACATACTTTTATAAGCCTTCATGTTGGCTAATTAAATGACACATATAACAAAATAACAAAAGCCCTATACATGCTATTGAACAAAATAAGAGTATCTATATACCAAAGCTAGACAAGATGAGAGTGTGTTGATTCTCCAACCGTCTCCCAATCTTCGCCAGTCCACAAGCTCTGTAAGACAGGGAAAAGAGAGGGGTAAGCATTTACATGCGTAGTACGCCTGAATAACTAGAAAGTAAACTTACCAATTAATTAACATACATCCATATTAGGCAATAAAACCAATAAATATGAAATAGTTTCCCTATCACATGCACTCAATCAACAGGTTAGTCCCATAACAATACACCATGTAATTTGTCTTAGATGAGCTCATCATCCAACATTTTTATTTTCATATCTCATGTTAATCCTGTGGAGTTTCTTGGAAATCTCGATGGATTATCCATTTACCGTCAATTCATAAGAGCGATCATCTCAAATACGCGCTCCCGCGAAATCCCTCGCAATGTAAACTCATAGGGTGATGTCAGGATTACCAGTCCAGGCTAAATCCCTTATAGCGACAAACACCCATAATGTGTTTGGATTTGAATTACCAGTCCAGGCTAAATTCAGACCCTAATCGGATTACCCATCTAGGCTAAATCCACAATGTACACAGTTCTTCGGGAGGCTCGATCACTCAAGGAACACCCGTCCGGGCTAAATCCTTTTTATATTTGAGATCAACGGATTACCCGTCCGGGCTAAACCCTTTTCTGCAACACATGCAGGATCTCAAGTCATGTAAGCCATGATTTATCCATCGAATTTCCCTTTTTACTTCAACTGGGACATTTATTATCATATCATTATTATTAACATATTTCATGGATTTTCATGCCATCATTATAACCAATTATCATACATTCATAAAACATGAAATTAGACATATTAATATTTTACTTAAAGTTATTCGAACTTACCTGGTACTCATTTCGGTTTCGTGTTTCGGTTATTCTGAAACCTTTCGTTTTCCTCGATCAACCTCTAAAATTTGTTCCTCGGGTTCTTTAACAATAAAAATGAATCATTAATACCTTACATTATTCTTTTCGAGTCTAAATTTCACCTCTGGACAAAATAACCATTTTGCCCCTAACCTTTCACATTATTTACGATTTAGTCTCTAGGCTCGTATGATGAAAGGCATGAAATTTCTACATTACTCAAGCCTAGCCAAAAGTTTTTCCCTTTTATGGCAGCCCACATTTTCCATTATTTCACATTTCTACCACATATTTTACACCTTTTGCAAAAATGTCCTTTTAGGGGTTTTTCATGAAAATCACTTTGAAAAAGATGTTTAACACACATCCAACTTTCATATTCCTCTATAAAACATCAAAGAATAAACATGTCACACATGGGTCACTTTGCAAACATGAACCCTAACTCAAAATATGGGTAGAAATGGAAAGAGTAAGCTACCTAGATTTCAAAAATACGAAGAACATTAAAAACGGGGCTTGGGAGCACTTATTATTGAGCTTGAAAATGTTAAAAACCCTAGCTATTGTGGGCTTGAGAAATTTAGCTGGATGAGGGAGAAGAATGGCTGATTTTTTCCTTCATTTTCCCATTTTATTTCATTAATTAGCCAAATGACCAAAATACCTTTAAGTCCTTTCTTTAGAATTTTATCCATACATGCCCATTTTTGTCCAAAAACATAGAAATTGGGAAAATTGCTCCTTAAGGACTTCTAATTAGCAATCTAAAGCAATTTCATACAAATTGCTTCTAGAATCCTAGTTTTGCACTTTATTCAATTTGGTTTTTAAGAATTTCTTCATGAAACTTTAACACATGCATATTTTCATATTCTAGACCTCATAATAATCATAGAATAAATATTTCAACGTCGAATTTGTGGTCCCGAAACCACTGTTCCAACTAGGCCATATTTTGGGATGCTACAATGGGGAGTTAGAATATCAAGTTAGATTCAAGAAAATAGAAGTTTAAGGAGAGAGAAAATCAAGTTAAACTTTGGTTTCAAGCGAATAAGGTGTGGATGTTAAGATTTTATGTTATTTTTTAGTTTAGTAGTGATAGAAAAGCATAAAAATGGTGTTAAAGTAAAGATTTCTCATGAGGAAATATTGTGTTTTTGACATGTTGATGAAGAGAGAAGCTGAGTAGGTGAATCAAGTGGTATGAGAAGATAAAAAAAAAGAAATTTTGATAGAAAAGAGGTAAGTACCCATGAACTTCATTGTTTTTTAAGGATTAAAATGTGAGCTTTGTAAAGTAAGTGGTAATTAAGTAAAAAAATAAAAAAAAGTGTGAAATAATTTATTATGTGAAGTAGGAATTTATAATAAAAGTATAATAGTTAGGTTATGTGGTAAAAAAAATATACAAAGTATTAGATAAGTGAAATTATGGGAAAATGTGAAATTTTATGGAAATAAGGACTAAATTGAAAGACTTGAGAAATACATGTGGTAGAAATAACACAAATGAAATACATAGAAATTTGATGTGGAAAATGAGATAGTGGAATTAATTATGTGAATTAACTGAGATGTCAAAGAAAAATTGTGTAATAATGAATAGAGAACTTTTATGAAAAAGGGTAATTAAGTTGGAAAATTATAAAAGTTTACAAGGAAATATTGATAATAAAGCACAAAGTGAAAAATAAAAGAATATATTAATTTTGTAATCCAAACTACAATTATTTCCTAAGTTGTGGAAATTAGGGGTTAAATCGTAAATTTGGGAAAATTTATATTAGAAATAGAAACGTGAGGTGCATAACACTTAGAAAAAGAAAAATTGATGTTGTAGTGAATTTTGGAACATTAATAAGTATTGAATTATGTTATATGTGTTATTAAATGTAAACTATATTGTTACATAAAATATTGTGCTAATGACCAAATTACAAAATATATAAAAGTGATATGTGAAATACATGATAAGGATTATTAGTGAATTATGGATGAATAGTGAATTTAGAAATATATTACATGTATTAAAGATACTGAAGATATAAGTATACGGATTATTGGTACAAAGATTAAATTGTAAAGTATGTAAAAGCATTATGCAAAAAGTGTAAAAGTGATGTGTGTATATTATGACTTGCCCAAGTAGACGAGAAAAGAACTATTGGGATATTAGTAGCATGCTATTAAGGCACCTTAGCGCTCTCTCTGATTATTAGCATGTTAGTGCTCTCCGATTATTAGCACGCTAGTGCTATCTGATTAGCACATTTGCACTCTCTGTATAGCACTTTAGTGCTCTCTATTTAATAGTGCATAATAATACACCTCCATATCAGTTCCATATATCCTAAGTGTTCTGTTTAGTCTAATGGGCCTCTACTAAAAAGGTAAACCATTTTCGTTACAATGTAAAGGTTTATCTCCGATTAATGTTCGAAATATTAAATTAGTAAAGTGAAGACGTAAGTAATTTGAATGTATTTGAGGAAGTATAAGAAAGACAATGACTAGTAAGTTAAATATGTAAAAATCAATTGTGAAAGAAATAGTGAGGAAATCATGAAAATTTACACTAAATGGTGAAATATGATACATGTATAAAAAGAGTAGTAATTTTTATAAGTTGATTTGAGGACTTAAGGACTAAATTGTGAAATAAGTAAAAATTTACAAATTAATATGACAAATAAATAAAGAAACGGATATTGGAAATTAAGAAATTTAATAGAATTTAAATATCACAGGTACTTACTAAGTCTTCACTGACTTAACGCGTTTATTTGAATGCATAGGTAAAGTGATTTTGAAGAGTTGTAGTTGAGGTCGTGGACATCCATCTTATCACATCTCCAAGTGCCAAGAGGGTATGTTTAATAATTTGGAATGGAATGACATGTACTTAGGAATATTAAGTGTGTTCTAAGTAGTAGGGACTAAAATATAAGTTATGAAAACTTTATTTTTTTATTGTTCAAATATATTAGTGATTAGCCAAAATCACTTTGGCACCAAATTTAATATTCCTATATTAGGTTCCTTTGGTCGAACCGAGTATAGGGGTGTTACAATTGACAACACAAAGAAATAGCTTGACCAGGGCTTTGAATACATGTAAGGTTACTAGTCCAGGCTAAACCTTTAAAACGACAACGATTACTAGTCCAGGCTAAATTTGTGTCACATGTATATCCGAGTCCACAAAAAATGCTAGAGCTCGGTCTAGAATAGGAATCATTCAGAAATCTCGTGTATGAAACTTTTGCTCGGTCCATCAGAACTATCTCAGAATTCACTTTATTTCACATAGTCCAATTCCATTTCAGTAGTTTATATATATAATTAACAACATCTAATAATGATCTGTAACCACGAATAATATTATGAACTTACCTGTCAAAGTAATTCAATTATCAGGGAGTAATCGACAATTTTTCCTTTTCCTCATATGTCCTTCGATCGATGAGATTCTTGATCTAAAGTATAGTTTAATTCAATTAAATCAATTTAAACCACATAAACAATCGAATTTATGCACTGCCCTTTTAATCATATTTTACAAAATTACCCTTAAACTTTTACATTTTATTTAATTTAGTCCCTAAAATTAGATAACTTTCAAATTTTGACTTGAAACTTTAAACCAATTTCAATTACAACCACCTATTATAAAAAATCACGAAAATTACATGTAAATTTCAAGATATTAACATTTTAGTCCTTATGTTCAAAATTAACAAAAATCACTTTATAAAATAGTCCTAAACATTTCATAGCTTCCAAATCTATCATTTTCTATAAAAAAAATTTAAGAATCATTAGTGGAAAATTTTAAAATCTTTAACAGTTTTGAAATTGAAGATACGGGTTAGCTGGACCTAATTACAACTATTTCAAAAATATAAAAATGATAAGATGATTACAGTCGTAAACCAACTGAAAATCTGACTAAGGCAAGTGCACCTATCAATTAATAGTATAGCTACAATGAGCAAAGTTATCGTTCCCACGAAGACTAAAAGTACTAGTAATTACCGTCTCTTTATTATTTAACTGACAAATTGGAGTAATTGATTAAAATAAAATTAATTAAATTAATTAACCAAAGAACATGGAAAATAAAAAAATCAGGAAAATAATCTAGTAAACAACTAAGAAGCGAAACAATACCCAGAAAAGAATTCACCTAGATTTCATCTGTCATTATCAATCTAAGTTACACAATTTCTTCACTTAGTATCTTGATCCATAGAAATCCCTAAACTATGCTAATATCTCTCTTCAAGACTAAGAGCTACTGGCTCTAGGTTGATTAATTGAAATTTCTTTCTAATAAAACCCCTGTTGTCGCATTAACTCGATCTATGGATCCCCCTATTAGATTTGACTTTAATCCGATAGATTTGTGTCGTCCTATTTTTAAGATTGCATACAAATTCACTCAATTATGCTATATCTATTATTAAACAGGGTCTATTCCTCCTCTGATTTAAGCACATCAAATATGGATTACTAGTCTAGAAATATTAAACCAAGAATTAAACACACATAATTAGGAATAAGATACAAGTATTTATTGTGTAAAAATAGAAATCAAATAACATAATCCATCCTAGAGTTCATCCCCTAGGTATTTGAAAAAGTAGTTCATGATAGTAAATAAAAATACCCCAAAGACAGTATAACCATAAGAAACGAAGAAACTCATATTAAATTTCAAAGGAATCAAGAGGAGATCTTCAATTTTGATGAAAATGTACTTTAAAGTCAGCTTCAATGGTGTTTTTCAAGTTGTTTTCTTCAGTATTCCATGATGGCTTACTCCCCTCTTTTTATGTTTGGTATATATAGGTCTTAGAATGCCCGAAAAATCTGAAAATTGCAATTTTTCTCGTGTTTGGAATGCGATATGCGATTTTCACACAGTTTGGCACATGGCCATGTGGTAGCTCGTGTGGCTCACACAACTGTGTGTTCAGCTTGTGTGGAATGGCTTAGCCCGTGTGGCTCTTGAAACCTATTCTGATTTTTCAATTTTTGCTCATTTTTCGCTCCTTTTGCTTCCAAATGCTCTCCCAATTATAGAAACATGAATTTAAAGGATTAGGAGTATAAAATTCACCATTTTACTTCGAATAATCATCTAAAAATGCATTAAGATTAGGATTAAAACATTTACTTTTAACATCTACCACAAGAAATGAAATTGATTTACTTACAAAACAAGAGGCCAAAAGTTACTTAAATCTCGTCAATGGCTTCTCAAATTTTCTTTCGTTCCAAGCGACAGAGAAATAGCAAACAGAAGGTGACCGCTTTACTTTTATGTTTTATTCTTTTATTTAATATAATTAAATAAAATTTAAATTTTACTTCTTTAACTTAATTCATGTAAATTTAATAAATAATTTATTAATAATCATGCACCAACCATCCCACTAAGGTTATTTGGGCCTAATTATAACATAAGTCTATACACATTTAATGATTAAATCTTTAATTAATAAAATTCAATAGCGATTAATTTTTACAATTGCTACGATTTAGTCTTTACACCTTAATTAACTATTTAAACGTTAAAATTTCTATAACAAAATTTAATATAACTATTATTAAATATTTACAGGCTCGATTTATGGAAACGAGGTCCCGGTACTTCATTTTCCAAAATTACTTTACTTTGATGACAACCCACTTGCACTTAACTAATTATCTAATTAAATAAAAATTATCAAATAAAATTCTCTTTATTATAATATTTGACTTGTAAATATTAAATAATAATATTTATGTACTTACTCATCGAAATTGTGGTCATGAAACCACTGTTTTCAACACTACTGAAAAATGAGTTGTTACACAACTGTTGTGGCTGCTGTTATTTTTGTTGGCCGTTGTTCCTGCAAAATTTTTCAACATGGCCTAACTGCTTGCAAGCTCTACATTGCACATTATGCTTGAACTAACAATATGCTTCCAAGTGAGTAGTCCTTTTACAATGAGAGCATGGTGGATATTTTTTCTTTCCACCATCTCTTTTAGACTTATTTTTATTGTCTGACCAACTCTTCTTCCCTTTGTAGCTAGAGAAGCTCGAGCTTCCTTTACTTTTGACTTGAAATGCAACTTCATGATGCTCCTCCTATCTGGCTCTTCTTTGTTCCAGAGCATAGAGTGCATTGATTAGCTCAGTCAAAGAGATTGTTGACAAAATCTCTCGAGTCTTCCAAAGAAGAAACCTTGACTTCATATCTCTCAAGTAAGGCTGCAATAACCTTTTCCACTATTCTGCTTTCACTGAATTGGTCCCCAAACAGTCTTACATTGTTCACAACAGCGTTAATCCTTTTGGTCTCCAAATCAGTGATGGTAATTCTTTTTACTGTTAGATATATATGTAATTACGTACTGATGTTGAACAAGAGATGACTTGATAAAGTTTGACGTAATTATAATATGTTGTTTTAATCCAGGAAGAAATGAACGCTGGGAATGAGGTTGGTGCCGTAAATACTCCATACTCAAGGTTGAATGAAGCTCTACTTTCTGATGAGGATATTGAAGAGGTAATGAATGATCCGCTAACTTATACATGCTGGAAGATAAAGAACATAGATTTCATTTTCTTCCACTTTGTTATGAGTAATTATACACATTTGAAGTTGCAATCCTCCCCTAGGCCTGATTTCCATCTAAGGAATAGTGCCAAACCTTAATAATTCTCAACTCTTGATGATCATTGATAATCTATTATTTTGTTCTTCCTCTATAATATCACAACTAGATTTAGTGAATGAATTCTGTACTTGAAACCTGTGTTCAGAGGCGGATACAAGGGAGGCTGGCAGTGGCCTTCACCTCCCTAAAATGAAAAATTTCTATTTAGGCCTTTGAATTAAGGTAAAATTTTAAATTTTAAATTTTAAATTCGATTTAGTCTTTTAAAAATTATAAAGATATAGACTATAAAAAATTAAATTTTCATTTGGCCCCCTAAAAATTTGTTCTGGATTTGCCCCTGCTTGTGTTACAAAGATTCAAAGACCGAGTGTAGGAAAGCTTCGAGTTGTATAGCTGACACCAGCTATATATTTACTAAAGAAAGCAAGGTGAAAGAGATGAAATGACCCAACTGACCTTTGTGGAATTGAAACCATGGCATAAGATTACAATCTCTTTAGACTCGGTTTCATGCAATAATCCCACCAGTTTTTCACCATGCTTGTTCGGAATTATCATTCTCTGCTGCTCAATCACTAAAATGTAGAAAAAAAAAGGGTCCTTTTTTTATTTTCAAAATTCTTTACATTGATTCTATAAAAAAAAATTCTTTACATTAAAGACAAAATGGAACCATAATAAAGTTATAAAAGAAAGGAAATACTAATAATTTGGGACCTGGGCTTTGGGCAGAATGAGAGTGAGCCATCGTCGAGATTGTGGAGTTTGGTTTAGAGATACGTCGACAGGTGGATGATATGAATGGGGTTCGTACCTGTGGAAAAGGAGATTTAGGATAAGTTGATAAATTTGAGAGCAGTGCTAACGAATCAAAGTTAAGGGAAATTGTGTCCATTTTTAAAGCTAGTTCTGCAATGATTCGTGCTTTCCGAAAAAAAAAAACATTTTCGGGATAAAATTTTCAAACTTCTCAAAAATTATTCTTGTGTCAATTTTTTATAGGAGAAGTATTTTTTTTCTTCTAAAAAAACTGCTTTTATCCCAAAAATACTTGTTAGAAGTAATACAAAAATACACTCTTAGGACCTCTGGTTGGCCTCTTTCTTTTATTGTGCTTAATAAAGCAAGACCTATAAATGGATTGAGATATAGGAAAGGTTTTCGGTTGATTCCGTGGCGCCATCAATTGTAATTTATTCTATTCCATTAAATAAATTATTAAAAAATATTTAAAATTAATTTCAATTATCCAATTCAATTGATTTTTTTACGGTTTAATTAGTTTTTACTGATTTTCGAGTCAACTGATTTAATACCCTTCTCTGTATTAATATCTGACTAATTCCCAATCTAATTAATTTGATCGACTGATTTGATCTAATTGACCGGTTCAATTTGATTCAAACAACCTTAACTATTACAAGGTAGAACAAGGCTTTGAGTATCCCTTCTAACCCATCAATCTGATAGAGTTTTTTTTAATGTTGGGAAAGGATAGTTTTAAGAAAAATTCAACGGTCAACATTTTTACTTTCTAGTTAATGATTTTAACTATTTAAATTAACTAATAACTTTATAAAAGTAAAAAAAATAATTATGTTAAATTAAAATATAACGACTAAATCCCATAATAGAGAGACCAAAATCTTAATTTTTTTAAACCTCAAGTTGTGGCTTATTAGCCAGGTGTTTACCTTTCCTAGAAATAGTTTGGGTTCGAATATTCGTTGTACTAAAACAGAGTCATAATTTGACCATTTAAATGGTTTAAAGTTAATTTAAACCATAAAAACCTAGATTTGTTCTATGGTCAATTTGATGTACAAATTGATGTTTGAACATAACATAGGTAGTACATCAGCGCATGAAGAAAATCAATGAGAGAAATAAACACAAATCTACAATGAGAGTCAAAGAGATAAGTAAAGACAGAATTAACACAACAGTTATCAACACAGTCTAGATCCTTCAATCCTACATTTACTAAATCTCACTCTGAGAATGATAAGGTTAAGCATATTCAATCATCTTAAAGTCTCTTACCTTTTTCTCCAAGTCAATTGAAAAGATTAAAATGCTCATTTCATAGTGTAGCGAAATTCTCATTTGCTGCTTAGAAAGTAGCCAAACATTAATTACTTAGTCTAAAATGCCAACACTTAAATTAACTTTGAGTTGTCCTGAAAACATATTCAAATGGCTGGTCAGACAAGACAAAAATATGGCGTCCAACAAACAATTTAAAAGAATATTTAAACATTGATAAAACTTTAGAAACATAAGGTTCCAACATAAACATCCAAATTAAGAAAATGAAATGTTATCATATTTTTTTAAATACAAAGTTATGTAGAATTAATGTATAAAAATTAAGGCATCATTTAATTGTTTTAAATAATATTTTAGCATTCAAATTAAGAAATGGAGTATTATCCGATGTTTCTTTTAAATTGATAAATGAAATTAAATAATTTGGTATACATTTTATTTATTTATAAATTAAGAATGTAATAGTTTTTATTTTACACAAACAAATTTAATAATAATTTATTAATAATTTTATCACACACATATGCCTGTGGGCATCATGTATTTAGAATACATGTGTGCATTTAAAAATAACCTTTAATAAATAATGAAACATATAGTTTGAAATTAATAATAATAACTATCGAGACATATTTTGAAAGCAATGACTCGAGCAGTGATCATTGCGCTTGGCACTGCGTAGGTTTTATAACCTGCCTTATTTGTTAGCATGTCTGACCAAAACCTCTTGCTTATTTGTTGGCATCCTTTTGAGGATGTTGTGCAACCAATCTCGTGATTATAATTGAAGAAGAAATTTGATCAAATAAGATTATTGTTCAAGGATTTTAATGTGATCTACTTACATTATATACTAGGATATGTAATCCGAGCAAATATAAGTTGACTTTATGAAAATTTGTCTCAATTCTTTGTATTCCTATTATATTAAGGGTAATTGATTTGATGAGATTTGTGCAAATCGGGATGGATTAAAGTTTACTTTGTGAAGTTAGCTTGATGCTCTATATATGGAAGTCATGTTGGAAGAGTTTGATGAGGCAATTATGTGAGCAGTGCTCACTGCACTTGACATTGCGCAAGTCACATAACTTGCCTTATTTATAATCGAAAATCTTTTGTACCAAAACAATTGGGTTGTGATTATTGCTGATATCTTAGATGTATGATACCCCATCTTTGAATATCAATCTATTTGAAATAACATATCTTGAAGATTGGATTGAATCTGATCAAGCAATCGAATCCCCTTAAATGAGGAGATTGGATCGAGGCAACTTAAAGACTTATCTCTAAATATCTCTTACCGCTCTTGTACAAGTATAAGAAAAGGGAAAAAATATTCATAAATTAAGTCACGGCTATACTGCAAGCGTACAATGTCAAATTGTAATATAGATTTTGTTTACAACGAAATACCATAATAGTCCAAGGATCGCACTCAAGGGATTGATAAGGGAAGATGAAATAGTCAAGTCAACCAATAATAAAGCAAATACTAATCTAATCAACTCAGAGATAATTAGTGCAAAACCAAATAGAAATCATGCCACAACCAAATCTAACTTATCAATTGAACACACTAACCTCACCTTTCTCTTTCTTGCCTTAGATGATGCAAACGATCAATGTGATGGTCAATTGGTCCACTTATTACTCACTAGACTAATAAACATGTCTTGATTGCATCATTTGCCACTCCTAACTAGGAATCTCCTCTTGGTCTCATCCTAAACTAAAAGTTACCACCTAAGATCTTCTATCGGTCTCACCTAGGCACATAGTTCTCCTCTCGATCTCACTACCCGACATAATTATATCAAAATTTTACCTCATAGATGTTGGAAAAATCCCAGTTTGAAAACGATTTTCTTGCATAGCGGAAAATTAAAAATTTCAAAAATTGACCCGATCTATGATATTTATAGCAATAAACCATAATAAAATTCTACCTATATTTTTGGCTTAGAGGACGTTCATTGTTCTTGACTTTCAACCAAATGATCTTCTCCACTATTCTCGTACCATGAACTGCTTCGAGTGTGAGTCGAACCAATTGAATCAAGACATAGAACTAGAAAAAAATTTCTCTGTTTTATTTTGGGTGAAAACATAAATTTTCTCTTCTTAATAGAATTTGGTAGAATTTTTATTTTAAAAAATATATTTAATAGTTTAGAACAAATTCTCTCTATTTTTTGGCAGAGGAACAATCTTTAAAAGTTGTGTAAATAGCTCTATCAGTGCCATCTATTTATAGTGAGAGAAGGTAGAAACCTTATTGAATTGGAGAGGTTTATTTCAAATAGAAAAACAACTTCCTAGTTCAACTAGGAGAGGGAGAAAGGCTAATAGGGTGTGCTTTTTCCTTCATATGTATTATGATGGGGATTCGGGCCTCTCATTGTATTGGGCCCAATTATATGTGCTTTCTAAACTTTTAACCCAACACTTTATAATTTAATCCAACCCATACATATTTTTCTATTTTCCAAAATAAACATTAATGTTCTATATTAGAAAGTTTTCTCATCCCTATTTTGCCCCCAATAATTTAATTTAATTTATGTCTATTCTAACTTCACATCGGTTTATTTAATTTAATTTCATTTATGATATTTTTATTGTTATTTCAATTTCAATTTTTTTTATTAATTTTACTTTTATCAAATTTAAATCCATATTTCTTATTTTTGCACAAATCGTCACACGTCGTGGGCATGATAGTTGCCTGTCGCACAACCTGGTTAATTCAAAACAACAATTTTAGACATTCTAATCTCTATGGGATTGGCCTATTCCCTATACTACTATTTATTTCTTGTTGAGGCATATGAATATTAATTTTGGTGGATTCAACACCCATAAATTTTTGGCGTCATTGCTAAGGACTAGTGCTAACTAATTTTGTGTTTTCTTTTTTACCAGGTTTAGATGTATCAATGCTCGAGCATGATCTAGAAGTAGAGAAGACTGTTCGTGAAAAGACATGATGAACGATTGAATGTATTCCACTATGGCTATGAATTATCAATAGTTTGGGTTTATACCGAATTACCCAATGAAAGCAAAAGAGGTAAATGTATCTTCCATGGAAAGTAAACTTAGTCATATTGCTAATATTGTTCATCATATTGGTGCAGAAAATATGACATCGGTCATGATGTGTGGTATATATACTACACCTAGCCATGCAACAGAAGCATGTCTAATCTGGGAGGACTATTATCCAGGACAATTTAGCATCGTTGGAAGTTTCCATGGACCTCCTTAAGGGTGAAGTTTCCGAGACATACAATTATGGGTGGAGAGATTACTTCGATTTAGGCTATGGAATGAGACCCTAATTTGATCCATATTATCAGCCTAGTACACCAATGTAAGAACCATAATCTTTATGTACGTCTTTTGAAAAACTTTTTAATGCTTTAGCTGCTAACACTCTTGAATTCCATCAGGAAACAAAGACCAAAATGGAAATATTGGAGAGTCTAATGAGGCAGCTTGCTATCTCAATGGGTGAATAGGACTCCTAAAAGGAGTTTTCAATCCAAATAGAGCTTAACCTAAGCCAAAACATGAGTTCGATGACTCATAGAAGTGGAATAGTTCCAGAGCCCTATTTAGATAAAAATTGTGAACAATACTTGTGTAAGAAAGAATAGGATGATGAGCCACAAGCAAAAGTAGAACCAACACCTCCAAAAGTGATCATGATTCCACCACATTTTCTTGGAAGGCTAGTGAGAGACAAGAACAAAAAAGATGAAACTTACATTCTTGAGATTTTTCGCAAAAATGAGGTGCACATTCCACTATTGAACACTATGATAAATATACCTTATTTTGTGAAACTCTTGAAGAAATTTTGTACCAACTAGAAGAATCCCACTGGTTTTGAAGAGGTAAGTATGGGGGAGAACATATCCGTTCTTATACAGAATAAGATACCCCTAAATGCTAGGATGATTTCAATTCCATGTAAAATAAGTAATGTAGGTATTAAGAGAGCTATGTGCGATTTGAGTTCATTTATTAACATAATTTCATTATATGTTTATGAATCACTTAATGTTGGTCCTTTGAAAGATACACAGATTAGCCTCCAATTGACTAATAGCTCTACAGTCTACCCAAATGGAGTATTGAAAAATGTTTTGGCTAAGGTTAATAACTTAATATTTCCTATAGATTTCTATGTTGTATATAGGGAGGATGACGACTCTTTGAACGCTTCAAACATTCTATTAGGGTGAACATTTCTTAGCATTGCAATAACCAAAATAGGTATATTTAACAATACAATTGCTATGGATTTCAATGGTAAGGTTGTTGAACTCAGTATTTATGATTCACTAAAACATCCTAGTGAAGTGTCCAAGGTATGCGGTAAGGATATGATTGATTTTGTGACACATAATTCTTTAACTTACACAATAAAATTGAATTGATTTTATTGCTTTGCAGGAATGTTAATGAGGAAAAGTTAAGTCAACTTGGAGATCATCTTGTAGTTGAAGAAAAAAATTTAGATTTAATGCAAGATAGAGGTAATGAAGCCTCCAGATTATGGTGCCAATAACACAAAATTACCTTCCGCTTATTTTAAGCTTTAGCCATTTATTTTGCAAGCATTGACGTGGAATCGAAATTGTTGTGGTCTCCTTAACTTCCTCTTACTAGGAGACCATTAAAATCTTCTTCTTTAAGATGTGGAAGAAATTCATATTAGATATCCAAATTGAACCTAGCAATGGAGAATTTCAAGCCAACGACATTAAACAAATGAGCTTTTTAGGAGGCAACCCAAATTTATTTTATTCTCTTATTTGGTTTAGTAAATTTCTTTATCTTTATTTTTTTTATTCTAGTTATTTTACAAGAAACTCGACACATGTATGTGTTGAGGTCTTTGAATCTATACTAAATACATTTTTTTTATTTACCAAGAATCTTACGCTCAGGAAAAATGGTGGTTGCATTACTCATAAAAGAACTTGATACCTAAAAATATCAAACTACTCCTAAAAAAACATATTTTTCAAAAACAACTTTAAATTATTTTAATAATTAATTATTTTACTATATTAAAAAACCCTAAATGCTCAGCCTAGCCGAAAATTATGTTAGCTTGGATATTCTAAAATAAAAATAAACACTTTTTAATATATAATATAATATAATTGCACTTTTATTAATACAAATCTTTTATCAATTACCATATACTACTAAAATTATCATTATTGAAAAAAATGATTTTGAATTTAAAATGAGTGTTAATTAATTTAAAGTCTGCTAGTATAGGACTTTTTTGTCTACTAGGTTTAGCACGCCTTTTGTCTTTGTCTAGGGTTTCGTGATGGGTTGGTGGTTAGCGATTTTAGGGAGAAGATAAAGGAGGATCCAATGAATCTAAATATTTCTAAGGACGAAGAAGAGCCTTTTTAAGGCCAAGGGAACACAAGTCTGGTTGAAGAGGATTATAGACTTTCCTTAGTGGGGCAAGTTCTGACAGATAGTGTAGTGCACTTTCTATTGATGAGAAATACCCTAGCAGATCTATGGCATCGGTTGGGAAGAGTCTCTATCACGGATATCAGGGAAAAGAGGTATTTATTTCACTTTTATTATAATATAGATTTGAAGAGGGTGATTGAAGGTATGCTGTGGACCTTTTGTACGCATCTAATTGGATTTCACAAGTTGGAATCGAGAGAAGACCTTTTACAAGTGCCACTGGTTTTTTCAGTTTTTTGGCTTCATATTCACAATCTGCCTATGGGATATATGTCGGAGGTAATGGCGCGTCAATTTAGGAATTTCATTGGCAAATTCATGCAGAAGAGAATTCTGCTGGATGGATGTTGGGGTCATTCGGTTCATGAGAATACGAGTAAAGATGGAAGTTCGGGTCCTATTGAAAAGGAAGAAGAGAATTATGCTGGATCAAAATTGTTTGGTTTACGCTTACTTTCGGTATGAAAAACTTACATTATCTTATTTCTTATGTGGGAAGCTTGGTCATGATGAAGGCTTTTGTCCAACTCAGATTACACTAAGGACACAGGTTGGGGTATTTGGTTGGGATATTTCATTGAGGGTAACTTCTAGAAGGAGGCTGACGACGGTATGCATGTGGCTACGAGAAGAAAATCTTAGGAGAAATCCATCAAGAGGGGATTTGGATGAAATGGACGAAATGGTTAGAGGAAACATGGCTAATTTATCTAATGTTGGTCATCAAGTATACAAGGAGAATGTAGTTAGTGGGTAAGTTACGAAGGGCAAATGGAGTTGGGTTTCGACATGGAGGACAACCCTTTGGGATTGAGGTACTGTACTCATGCTGGGAATTTGAATGTTTCCATTAAGATGGATTCATTAGATTTGGGCATCTCTACTGAAATATCAAAGGTCGCTGTTAAAAATGTTGGCCGAAAGCAATGAAAATTCTTAGCTAGAATGTTTGTGAATTGGGGCATTCATGGGCTATCAAATGTCTCAAAAATAAGTTGAGACAGATTAAGCCCCAATTACTATTTCTAATTGAAACAAAGGTAAATACAAAAAGAATGGAGTGGATATGAGAAAAGAGCGGATTTTCTAATGGTATAAATGTTGGTGCAAATGTGTCTAAAGGTGGGGTATCTCTAGGATGGAAAAATGATTGTACTGTTCAGTTAAGAAGTTTCTCTTCTTTGCACATTGATATGGAGATAATAGAAGGGGATGGGTTGTCTCATTGGAGGTTTACTGGTTTTTATGGGTCATCAAGAGAAAGGTAAAAAGAAGAAACATGGAACTTGTTAATGATTTTAGGAAGGAATGTTTCATTACTGTGGTTAGTGTTTGGTGACTTTAACAAAATTATGTATTCATTTGAAAAATAAGAGGCTTAGATTTGAGATGAATGAAAAATGAGAATGTTTCAAGAAACTATTGAAGAGTGTGATATCAATGATCTAGGATTTTCGGGTCAGTGGTTTTCTTGGGAAAGGGGTTGGCTACTGGATAATAACATACAAGAACGTTTGGATAGGGGGTCGCTAAATCGGCTTAGTGGGAGCTCTTCCTTAGTTATACGCTCAAGCATCTTACTCATGCTTTTTAGATCATTTTTCGATACCGGCACATACTACAAGCAAGGAAAGTATTTAGTTAGTATGGAAACGCCCCCTTCTGATTTAATGTGAATTGGGTTTTTAAAAAAAACATGTGAGGTGCAAATTAGGAATTTTTGAGAGTTGGTTAGGTTGGATGTACCGAAAAAACTAGAAGAACTGAAGACGAAATTAAGTGGGTGGGTGAAAGAGAATCATAAATAGAGGAAGCATAAAGTCTATGAGTTAACTATTTGGTTGGAAGAATTGAATTCTACTAACCCTGATGAGGATAATCTAGTTAAACTAACTAAAGTTAAGCTTGCATTGAATATGGAAGCAGACAAATAAAAGCTATTTTGGGAACAACAGGAAAGAGCAGAATGGCTCAGATTTAGAGATTGAAATATGCCATATTTCCATTAATTTGTATCTTATCATAAGAAAACGAATATCACCAGGGGATTGAGAGATAAGGATAGAGTATGGGTAATAGGGGAAAGGGAAATGGTTGCGATTGCTATATATTATTTCAAAGAACTATTCACGACTTCTTCGATATGGAGCTTTGTCATGTGTTTTCAGGAATATAACCTCGCATTTCGGAGGGCATAAATGATGAACTGTCAACTGCGTTCAAGGAAGATGAAGTGTTGGAAGCTGTTAAAAGTATGATGCCACTAAAAGCATCAGGTATAGATGAATTCCCAACTTTATTTTTTCAGTAATACTTACATGTTATTGGAAAGAAAGTAACTCAGTATTGCATTGATGCTTTAAATGGAGCAAATGAGTTTGATAATATCAATCACAAAAATATAATGCTGATCCCTAAAGGTAACAACCCGAATGTTATGTCACAGCTCAGGCCTATTAGTTTTTGCAATGTTTTATATAAGATCATAGCTAAAATAGTTTTCAATAGATTTAGAAAAGTGCTAGACATTTGTATTGATGAGGCCCAGTGGGCGTTTGTTCCTGGAAGGCAGATTATGAACAATATTCTTATTGCTTATGAATTATTGCACGCCTTCAAAAGGAGGCATCATGGCTTTTATACTTCGTTCACGTTGAAATTGGATATGAGTAAGGCCTATGATAGAGTTGAATGGATTTTTTAGAGAGGATGATAGAATGGTTGGGGTTCAATAGGGATTGGATTGACTTAGTGATGAGGTGCATAACATCGGTGTCATACTTGGTAGTCTTTAATGGTAATTAGGGAGAAGTGTTTCAACTTTCCTATGGATTCCGACAAGGGGATCCTTTAAGCCTTTATTTATTTTTAATTTGTGCAGAGGGCCTATCTAGTTTGCTTAATAAGGCGAAGCAAGATAAGTTAATTTGAAGCGCAAGAGTAGGGAGGTGTGGTTCGACAGTGATACATTTTTTTTTGTAGATGACAAAATTCTTTTTGGCTAGAAAAGTGTAGAGGAAGCGAATGAGATGAAAACAATTATATTAGAATATGAATGAGTGTTAGGCCAAGTGGTCAATTTTAATAAATGGCTCATTTACTTTAGTAAAAATGTTGATAGTATAATGAAGGAATGAATTGGGGATGTTCTGGGAGTACGGATTTCGAGTAACCCAAAAAAGTATCTTAGGTTGCCAACTATTGTTGAGTGAAGAAAGAAGGAAGCATTTGTGAGTTTCAAAGTGAGATTATAAATGAATAGAAAGTTGGAGTGTTCGCCATTTGTTAGCAGGGGAAAAGAGGTCTTTATTTCATCCATTTTAAAAGGAATTCCAATTTATGCCATGTAATGTTTTTTATTACTGATTATGTTGTGCCGCAAGTTAGAAAGTGTTATTAATAGATTTTAGTGGTGTAATAGTACCACAAAAAGGGTGTACATTGGTGCTGGTGGAGGTTGCTCTGCAGATTGAAATCCAAAGATGGGTTGGGCTTTCAATATTTTGCCATATTTAATGTGGCTTTATTAGGGAAACAGACTGAGAGATTATTAGTGAATTTAGATTTTTTGTTTGCTCATGTGATGAAAGCTATATATTATCAAGGATGGAGTTTTATGAATTCAAGGTTAGGGTCTTACCCTTCATATACCTAGCATAGCATTTGGAGTGCCTGAAGGTTGATAGAGCAAGGCAGTGGTTATAAAGTGGGCAGTGGGGCGACAATAAATATTTGAAATGACCTCTGGTTGTTGGGACTTTGTAAATGGAGAGTGTGTTGTTAAAATATTGATGTTAATTATACAAAAGTAGAAAATTTGATAAACTTGAACTCAAATATCTGGAAGTTAGATGTGTGAAACATGATATTTAATAGTGGTCATGTAGAAAGGATTATAAAATCTCGCTTTGTAGCTTTGCCCGAATTTAGGAAATTTGTGGCGAGGGGATAATACATGAGTTTATTCAGCCAAGAGTGGCTACAAATGACTCATAATAGAGGATGCATGTCACACCCCAAAACATAAGGGGTTAGTTGTAATGAATAAGCCAGGAAAAAGCCTTAGGCTTGATGGTTAAGTCGGAAACCATCTATTGGACTAGTGGTTCATCCAAAACGTATTACCAACTTTTATTTGCACAAATGAATGGTTCATTTGTAATAGTCTGGGTTTGACCCTAGTCAGAATAGTGGTTTTGGGACCACAAATCCGAGTCTGAAAAATATTTTAATATTATTTTCTGTGTTTGCAATATGTGAATTTATATCTGCGAAATTTCTGTGATTTAATTTGTCTGTTTCTGTGCTTAATTATGAAAAAGGACTTAATCGCAGTCACTGCAAACATAGCTTTCTATATGCTTAAGTGCCTAATTGATTTGTCTTGTTAAATATGAGGTCTTTAAGATGCAATGAGACCATTGTTATATGGTATGGACAATTATGGACATTAGTGGATGGAAATTAATGTTTTATTAACAAGGCTAAAATGGTAAAAAGTGTATAATGATATATTAAATAAAAATAAACCATGAAATGGTTTTGCATGTTCATCATTTTTTTGGCCGAATATTACCATGGAAATAGGGTTTGAATGCTCAAATAATTCGGCACTTTGAGGAAGCAATTGTAAGTTCATTTTGACCCGGTTTTTAGTAATTTTTACGTTTCTGTGATCGTTGCTTCGTGTTCTTCAAAGCCCATGTCTGAATTTCTGTTTCTCTTAAAGATTTCATGAGATGCCATTGTTGATATCATGAGTTTTGAAATGTTTTTGGATGAATTTTGAAGGCTTGGTAGATGGGGTATAAGTTTTGTCTTTAAATTTTGATGTAATAGAGTCATTTGGACTAATTTGTGAAAGTGGGGTTTTAAAGGACTAAATTATGAATTAATTATGTTATTTGGACTTGTATGGAAGCTATGTATATTTGGCCAAGCTATAGTCTTGGTGAATTTTGCATATTTGTGATTTTGTGAAAAATAGACTAAATTGTCAAAGTTTGAAAATGTAAGGGCTAAAATGAAAGGTGCCCTAAATATGTATTCATGGATTATTTTGAGTGAATGAATGATTGAATGGTTGAATTTGAATTGTATTAGATCAAGAACAAAGAAAATTGGACTTAGATCGAGGGAAGTCTAAAATAGTTGAATAGTCGACTCGTTCCGTTTGAAATCCGTACGAGGTAAGTGAAATTACAATTACGTGTTAATTGAAATAAATTCTGAACATATAAATTGTAATCTGTATTGGATGGCCTTGAGTGCCTGATGTATATCTTTGGAGTAAAGTATGATAATATGTTAATATCTGAAAAACTCTGTATGTTCTAAGCAAAGTTGACATCTGTCTGTGACATCGTGTAAGACTGTGTTTTGGACACAGGCCTTGATTGAGATTTACGTATAAGACCATGTCTAGGACATCGGCATCGTATCTGATTTCGTGTAAGACCCTACTGGGACAGAGGCATCGATATTGAATTACATGTAAGACCACTTCTGGGACGTCGGCATTGTACTTGATTATGAGCATCTGTATCGTTTCTGACCCATCTAATTAAAGCGTACGAAATCTGAGATTGAGTATATGAATTGTATAACCTATGCAGGTACGTTTGTATCATACTAAAATTCCTGAATATGAAAAACTTTGTCTCTGTGAAATATGTATGGAAATGAAGCATGACATATATGCAAACAAAGGAGCATGGTTAAGTTTATGAATTATTCTATGAAATGGTTATGAATCTAGATGGTTGAATGGTACATATATGCTTTAGTAATGTATTTGGCTTACTAAGCTCTTTGTAGCTTACTCTGTGTGTTTACTGTTTGTTTTACATTTATTGTAGCTACTGAAGGTTTAGGGATAGTCGAGGATCATCACCACACTATCGATCTCATTTTGATATTTTTGAAAGCATAAATATTTTAAAGTATGGCAGTATAGGCTAGAAGGTCTATGTATATAAGTTTTCATGTGTATATATTATGCCATGAGAGTTGGCTAACAATGATGAGTTGTGTATAGTTTTGGTGTATGTTTGTAATGTGCTAAGTTTTAATGTGTTTTGGTCATTCTTAACCATGGAATTGGTTGGAAATTTTGGTGTGAATGTTGTATATTATTGTTTGTAGGATTGAACCCAAAAGGGGTGGCAAATTGGCTTTAACCAAGCCTGCTTGGTGCCACACGGTCAGGGTATACGAGCGTGCCTTGTTGTCGTGTAAGAAAAGCAGTATTTTTCTAAGAACCACACGGTCTCGACACATGGGCGTGTCATATGGCCGTGGGCTAAAGTCTGTAGCTAGCTAAGTATCACACGGCCATAGTACACGGGTTTGCTTATTGTCCGTGTGAAAAAGTCAGTATAGGATCTATTTTTGGCACGGCTGGTTCACATGGGAGTGTCTAGTGCCCGTGTGTACCACACGGCCTAGCACACGGGCGTGTGACTTTAACAGTTTGAAAGAATTGGTTAAGTTCTGGAAATTCTAAATAAGTTCGGTTTAGTTCTGACCTTTCTTTAAATGGATATTTTAGGTCTCGCAGACCATAATTAGAGATGATTGTTATGAAATGATGTTAAATAGTATCTGCGATTCTGAATTGGTTCGAAATGTTCTGTCTGTCTGGTAATGCCTCGTAATCCTAATCTGATTTTAGTTACGGGTTAGGGGTGTTACATTTTGTTGGTATCAGAGCTATGGTTTAGTCAGTTCTAGGACTACTATAGCTTATTTAAGTCTAGCTATACATGCCATATATCTGAATTTGTGATAGTGTGATGACTCCTGACATTGAAATGTGCTTTTATATAGCAAATGGATCCCGATAAAGCTGTACTTGACGATGTTGAAAGTAATGCTTCTACTCCCGCGCAAGGGACGGTGCAAGATGATTCATGATCGGCTATACGTAGCCGTGATAGCGAGGCTAAGCAAGCCTTTTATCAGATGATGAACGATTGGTTCACTTAGTATATTAGAACCAATCGGATTGTACAATAACCTCCACCCTCGGTTAATCCTCCTCAAACTTCTGATATGCCACGAGTGAATCCGGTACAGTTGAGTAGACCACCAGTTGATAAGATTAGAAAATATGGAGCTGAAGAGTTTCGAGCAACAAAAGATGATGCTGAAGGAGCCGAATTCTGATTAGAGAATATAATACGAGTGTTTGATGAAATGTCTTTGAATCCTAAAGAATGTGTGAAATATGTTGTTTCACTTTTGAGAGATACGACGTACCATTGGTGGAAAACCTTAATATCTGTGGTTCCGAGAGAACGAGTTACGTGGGATTTCTTCCAAGCAGAATTCTGAAAAAAATATATCAGTCAAAGATTCATCGATCAGAAACGCAAAAAGTTTCCCGAGTTTAAACAAGGCCATATGTCTGTCACTGAATACGAACGTGAGTTTGTGAGATTGAGTCAGTACGCTCGAGAATGTGTATTGAATGAAGCAATAATGTGCAAAAGGTTTGAAGATGGACTAAACGAAGATATTCATTTGCTAGTTACGATTTTAGAGATTAAAGAAATGGTAGTGCTCATTGAGCGAGCTTTTAATGCTGAAGAATTAAGTAAAGAGAAAAGAAAAGATGATTTTGAAGCTAGAGATGCTAGACAGAGATATTCGGGTAGATCATTCAATCTGAGTCAAAGAAATTTGAAGATGATCAAAACTGTTCAAAGACTGATGTAAGATATTCGAACCGAGATCGAGCTAGATTGCACTCGAATTCTAGAGCTCCTGTTACTTCTGTTGCAAGTGTTGAAAATGTTCGATCTGAAAAACCTGAATGTAAACACTGTGGTAAAAGACATCCGAGAAATTGTAGATTGAATGGCCGAGCCTATTTTCGATGTGGATCTTTGGATCATTTTGTAAGAGATTGTTCTGAACCTGTTGAGCAAGAGAATGTATAGAATCAGAGACCGAGTAACACCTCAGTTAGAGGTAGACCTTCCAGAAATTTGAGAAATGCAAGTCAAAGAGCTACTGGGGATACTGCTGTTAGATCTAAGGCCAAAGCACCTGCCAGAGCCTATGCTATCCGAGCTTATGAGGAAGCTTCATCACCAGAGGTGATTACTGGTATTTTTACTCTTTATGATACTTCTATGATAGCATTGATAGACCCTGGATCAACGTATTCTTATATCTGTATGAATTTAGTACACAGCAAGAGTATCAAACCCCTTAGGCAAAAGTGTCCTAGTTCATAAAGTTTACAAGTATAGCCTGTTAATGATTCGAGGTGTTTGTTTTCCTGCTGATCTGATGCTTTTTCCTTTTGACGAATTTGATATAATTCTGGGAATAGATTGGTTAACTCTGCATGATGCTATTGTGAATTGTAAACGAAAAGTCATTGATTTAAGGTGTAAGAATGATGAAATAATTCGAATTGAGTTTAGTGATTTGAATGGACTACCAGCTGTGGTATCTGCAATGAAAATACAAAAATATGTGAAGAAAGGTTGTGAAGCCTACTTAGCTTATGTGTTAGATTCGAAAGTGAATGATAAGAAAGTTGAATCTATGCTTGTTGTTTGTGACTTCTCTGATGTGTTTCCTAAAGAACTACCTGGTTTGCCTTCAATTTGAAAAGTCGAGTTTGGCATTGAATTAGTACCTAGTACTACTCCGATTTCAATAGCTTCGTATAGAATGGCTCCGACCGAGTTAAAGGAATTAAAATCTTAGTTGCAAGAATTGACCGATCGAGGATTTGCTAGACCGAGTTTTTCACCTCGGGGTGCTCCTGTTCTATTTGTGAAAAAGAAAGATGGCACAATGAGAATGTGTATTGATTACAGACAGCTTAATAAAGTGACTGTAAAGAATAAATACCCTCTGCTTAGAATTGATGATTTATTCGATCAGTTGAAAGGTGCAACTGTGTTTTCAAAGATAGATTTGAGATCGGGTTATTATCAGTTGCGAGTAAAGGACTCTGACATTCCAAAAACTACTTTCAGAACGAGGTACAGACACTATGAATTTTTAGTTATGCCTTTTGGTTTAACTAATGCACCTGCTGTATTTATGGACTTAATGAATAAAATTTTCAAACCATATCTAGATCAATTTGTTGTTGTATTCATAGATGATATATTAATTTATTATCGTGATGAATTTGAGCATGCTGAACATCTGAAAATAGTGCTACAGACTCTGTGAGATAAACAGTTGTATGCAAAGTTTAGTAAATTTGAATTCTGGTTGCGAGAAGTTGGTTTTCTGGGTCATATTGTATCAGCTTCCGGTATTCGAGTTGATCCGAGCAAGATTTCAGCTATTCTGGATTGGAAGCCTCCGAGGAATGTATCTGAAGTCCGCAGTTTTCTGGGACTTGCTGGTTAGTACAGACAATTTGTAAAAGATTTCTCTATGATAGCAACTCCGTTGAAAAAGTTGCTCCAGAAAGATGTGAAGTTTGAATGGTCTGAGCAATGGCAGAAAAGTTTTGATCGGTTAAAAGCTCTGTTAACTGAAGCTCTGGTACTAGTACAACCTGAGTCAGGTAAAGAATTCGTTGTTTGCAACGATGCTTTGTTGAATGGACTCGGTTTTGTTTTAATGCAAGAAGGAAAAGTTGTTGCTTATGCTTCGAGACAATTAAAGCAGCATGAGAAGAACTATCCGACACACGACCTTGAGTTAGCTGCCATTGTGTTTGCTTTGAAGATCTGGCGTCACTATCTGTTTGGTGAGAAATGTCATGTGTTTTCTGATCATAAAATTCTGAAGTATTTAATGACACAAAAAGATTTGAATTTACGACAGAGAAGATGGTTAGAACTGTTAAAAACTATGAACTTGTGATTGATTATCACCTAGGAAAAGCAAATGTAGTTGCTGATGCTTTGAGTCGAAAATCATTATTTGAAATGAATGCTCGTTTAGTTTTGCCTGATGATTGTTTAGTTTTAGCTGAATTAAAAGTGAGACCTTTGTTTCTGCAATAGATTATTGAAGCTCAGAAGATTGATAATGAAATTATGGCTAAACGAACTCAGTGTAATTCTGATTCTGGTTCTGAATTCCGGATAGATGTTGATAATTGTCTGAGGTTCAGAAATAGACTTTGTGTTCCAAGAAATCCAGATTTGATTCAAACGATTTTGAGTGAAGCCCACAGTAGTAGATTTTCTGTACATCCGAGAAGTACGAAAATATATAACGATTTGAAAAAACTATATTGGTGGTCGAGAATGAAAATAGATATTTCTGACTTTGTTTCAAGATGTTTGATCTGTCAGCTAGCTAAAGCTGAGCATTAGGTGCCATCTGGGTTATTACAACCAATTATGATTCCGGATTGGAAATGGGATCGTGTGACCATGGATTTTTTTCGGGTTTACCTCTGTCTCCAAAAAAGAAAGACGTAATTTGGGTTGTAGTTGATCGTTTGATGAAATCAGCTCATTTTATTCCGATTCGGTTTGATTATTCGCTTGATAAGCTAGCTGAGTTGTATATTTCTGATATTGTGAGATTGCATGGTGTGCCATTGTCAATAGTGTCTAATAGAGACCCGAGAGTTACATTGCGATTTTGGAAGAAATTGCAAGATGCTATGGGTACTAAATTGCATTTTAGCACTGCTTTTCATCCACAAACAGATGGTCAATCTGAATGGATTATTCAAATACTTGAGGATGTATTGAGATGTTGCATTCTTGAGTTTGAAGGTGCGTAGGAACAATACTTACCCTTGATTGAATTCGCTTATAAGAATAGCTTTCAATCGAGCATCAAAATGGCACCGTACGAAGCCTTATATGGTAGAAAGTGTAGAACTCCATTATATTAGTCTGAACTCAGTAAGAATAAGATTTACGGTATTGATTTGATAAAGGAAACTGAATAGAAGGTCAAAGTAATCCGAGATAGTCTGAAAGCTGCCTATGATCATCAGAAATCTTATGTAGAGTTAAAACGAAAAGATATCAAATATGAGATCAGTGATAAAGTGTTTTTGAAAGCGTCTCCATGGAGGAAACTGTTCCGATTTGGCAAAATGGGGAAGTTGAGTCCTAGGTTCATTGGACCGTTTGAAATCATCGAGCGAGTTGGACTGGTTGCTTATAGTTTGAGGCTACCATCTGAGTTAGAAAACATACATAATGTATTTCACGTATCGATGCTTCGACGGTACAGATCTGATCTGTCCCATGTGATATCCCTTTCTGAAATTGAGATTCAATATGATATGACTTACGAAGAAAATTTGATCCGTATTTTAGCTCGCGAGATTAAATAGTTACAAAATATGAAAATTTCTCTAGTTAAAGTGATGTGGCATCGACACGGAGTAGAAGAGGCTACGTAGGAGCTTGAGGATGCAATGAGACAACAGTATCCGAATCTGTTTAATGGTAAGATTTTCGGGGACGAAAATCTCTAAGGGGGTGAATTGTAACAGTCTGGTTTTGACCCTAGTCGGAATAGTGATTTCAGAACCACAAATCCGAGTCTAAAAAATATTTTAATATTATTTTCTGTGTCTGCGATATGTGAATTTATATCTGCGAAATTTCTGTGATTTAATTTGTTTATTTCTGTGCTTAGTTATGAAAAAGGACTTAATCGCAGTGAATGCAAAAGTAGCTTTCTATTTGCTTAAGTGCCTAATTGATTTGTCTTGTTAAATATGAGGTCTTTAAGATGCAATGAGACCATTGTTATATGGTATGGACAATTATGGACATTAGTGGATGGAAATTAATGTTTTATTAACAAGGCTAAAATGGTAAAAAGTGTATAATGATATATTAAATAAAAATAAACCATGAAATGGTTTTGCATGTTCATCATTTTTTTGGCCGAATATTACCATGGACATAGGGTTTGAATGCTCAAATAATTCGGCACTTTGAGGAAGCAATTGTAAGTTCATTTTGACCCGATTTTTTGTAATTTTTACGTTTCTGTGATCGTTGCTTCGTGTTCTTCAAAGCCCATGTCTGAATTTCTGTTTCTGTTAAAGATTTCATGAGATGCCATTGTTGATATCATGAGTTTTGAAATTTTTTTGGATGAATTTTGAAGGCTTGGTGGATGGGTTATAAGTTTTGTCTTTGAATTTTGATGTAATAGAGTCATTTGGACTAATTTGTGAAAATGAGGTTTTGAAGGACTAAATTATGAATTAATTATGTTATTTGGACTTGTATGGAAGCTATGTATATTTGGCCAAGCTATAGTCTTGGTGAATTTTGCATATTTGTGATTTTGTGAAAAATGGACTAAATTGTTAAAGTGTGAAAATGTAAGGGCTAAAATGAAAAGTGCCCTAAATATGTGTTCATGGATTATTTTGAGTAAATGAATGATTGAGTGGTTGAATTTGAATTGTATTAGATCAAGAATAAAGAAAATCAGACTTAGATCGAGGGAAGTCCAAAATAGTTGAATAGTCGACTCGTTCCGCCTGAAATCCGTACGAGGTAAGTCAAATTACAATTACGTGTTAATTGAAATAAATTCTACACATATAAATTGTAATCTGTATTGGATGGCCTTGAGTGCCTGATGTATATCTTTGGAGTAAAGTTTGATAATATGTTAATATTTGAAAAACTCTGTATGTTCCTAAGCAAAGTTGACATCTGTCTGTGACATCGTGTAAGACCGTGTTTTGGACACAGGCCTCGATTGAGATTTACGTATAAGACCATGTCTGGGACATCGGCATCGTATCTGGTTTCGTGTAAGACCCTGTCTGGGATAGAGGCATCGATATTGAATTACATGTAAGACCACGTTTGGGACGTTGGCATTGTACTTGATTATGAGCATCTATATCGTTTCTGACCCATCTAATTATAGCGTACGAAATCTGAGATTGAGTATATGAATTGTATAACCAATGCAGGTACGTTTGTATCGTACTAAAATTCTTGAATATGAAAAAACCTGTCTCTGTGAAATATGTATGGAAATGAAGCATGACATATATGCAAACAAAGGAGCATGGTTAAGTTTATGAATTATTCTATAAAATGGTTATGAATCTAGATGTTTGAATGGTACATATATGCTTTAGTAATTATACCAATTGTATTTGGCTTACCAAGCTCTTTGTAGCTTACTCTGTGTGTTTACTGTCTGTTTTACATTTATTGTAGCTACTGAAGGCTCGGGGATAGTTGAGGATCATCACCACACTATCGATCTCATTTTGGTATTTTTGAAAGCGTAAATATTTTAAAGTATGGCATGTATAGGCTAGAAGGTCTATGTATATAAGTTTTCATGTGTATATATTATGCCATGGGAGTTGGCTAACAATGATGAGTTGTGTATAGTTTTGGTGTATGTTTGTAATGTGATAAGTTCTAATGTGTTTTGGTCATTCTTAAGCATGAAATTGGTTGGAAATTTTGGTGTGAATGTTGTATATTATTGTTTGTAGGATTGGACCCAAAAAGGGGTGGCAAATTGGCTTTAACCAAGCCTACTTAGTGCCACACGGTCAGGGTATACGAGCGTGGCTTGCGGCCGTGTACGAAAAGCAGTATTCTTCTAAGAACTACACGGTCTCGACACATGGGCGTGTCATATGGTCGTGGGGTAAAGTTTGTGACTAGCTAAGTATCACACGGCCATAATACACTGGCGTGGCTATTGGTCGTGTGAAAAAGTCAGTATAGGACCTATTTTTGGCACGGCTGGTTCACATGGGAGTGTCTAGTGCCCGTGTGTACCACACGGCCTAGTCACACGAGCGTATGACTTTAACAGTTTGAAAGAATTGGTTAAGTTCTGGAAATTCTAAATAAGTTCGGTTTAGTTCCGACCTTTCTTTAAATGGATATTTTAGGTCTCGCAGACCATAATTAGAGATGATTGTTTATGAAATGATGTTAAATAGTATCTGTGATTCTGAATTGGTCCGAAATGTTCTGTCTATCTGGTGATGCCTCGTAACCCTAATCCGATGTCGGTTACGGGTTAGGGGTGTTACATCATTTACAATATTTTAGTCGACAGTCATCTGCTCGACTAGTGTTTCATTTACTATGTATTAGCAAATTTTACCTGCATAAATGGAAAATTCATCCACCAATACGTTTTAATCATTAGCAGTTCAACTGTAATGATGAATGGTTGATCCACAACGTGGGGGGTTCTGGGGAACTCCAACTGTGGTGTGTTACGATGGGGTATGAACCTTTTGTGATAAATTAAAATTTCATTGCATTCATAAGCATTCATATAGATGTGAATATTGAGATATTATAGTGATGAGTTGACCTGAAATACCAATATTTAGAATTGCTATTCAATTGTGATAATTCTATAAATGGATATTTTGTACGATTTGTTTACTGTTTGCACTGGTTTTCTTGTGATTGAACCCACATTGAGCTTCATAAGCTCACTCCCCCTCTTATTTCCATTCTTATAGATAACCCACCAGGTTAGGGCGTGGACTCGACATACAGAAGGTTTGCCTGAGATCAATTCTTTATCAAAATATTTTAGATTTATTACAAGATATCTTTATTATTCAGAGTCTGTATCATTTTATTTTATTTGAATTGTGGCATGAGACTTTGATTTTGGATTTGTTTAGCATGCATTGTAATTTATTTGAATTTAGAATAATGAAACATGGATTTAGGATTACTTTAGCTTAAAAACTATCCTACTTTTTCTTAATTAAAACTAGGTTGAATATCACTTTTTCAGTGCTAGTTTATAAATAAATTTTGAGTAATAAATAAATTAGAAATTAACTAAGTTTTAAAAAATAGTCACCATTATAAGGAATACGTTTTACGTAATCATTTTTTTGATAACTCGTGGGTTTTTATGAAAATATGCTAAGTGATCTGTTGGAACTCGGTGTAGTGGATTAAACTAGTTTTTGCATTTAAGGAGCTTGAATACAAGAATTTTCGTTATGTTCTAGTTAAGTCTTCGTAGTTTTGTTTATATTCAATAAAATGTGCAAATTGAGTCTTTTATTGACCTTAGGGGTGGAATGAGGCCTAAGGGTGAGCTAACGTACTTTGTGAGTGTGCAAGAGACAATTAGAAGGCACACTAAACATATACTGGTCGCTATGTTGCAACACTGATAGCTCAATGTCATAGCATAGGGAACATAATGAAGAAAACTCAACTTTGCCTTCAATGTCGTGACATAGACTGAAGGTGTCGCAAGATACCTCTGAATATGGCTATAGAGGAGCATACTAGTTGCTATGTCGTGACACAGGTCCTGGTGTGTCACAACATAAAATCTATGTCAGAAACTAAACACGAAGTAGGGGCATTTTGGTCTGCACAATCCTTAAAGCTTTAGAACGTCAGTTAACCTAGGTTAAGGACGTCGGCCACCTAAAGGCTATAAATAGGTTCATTTTTCACCTGTTAGAGACATTATTCCTTTTAACTTAGATTCTTTGTGTAAAATTTAGTTTAGTATTTCCTTTCATTCTTACGTTTTAGTTTTATTTAGTTGTTCTTATCAATTTCAAGAGATCTGAATTATGGAATGATTTAACTCTGTGGGTTGGCACTTAATCTCAATACAATCAGGGTTTTTCATTTACTCTATCTAGTTATTTAATCAGAATGCTATCTCCTTACATCGATTATATATTGTTTATGGACATCATGAGGAACTATTCCTTCTATAAGAGATTAGTGAGTGGAGGTAAGATCTGTTAACTATTTTGTAGGGTTACTCATTGGATCAACTATTTGGGAAAGAGAGAACGTGAAACAAACCCTAGGCCTGACAACCCCAGGAAGTCATCAAGGTGGGAATTAACCCAAAATTGGTAATTACTATCTATGAATACCTTAACCCCAAACCAGTTTGGTCTGTGAGGTCGAAAGATAAGTAGTTCTTGTTGACTCATTATGTATGTGGAAGATCGAAAGATCCTGCTAGGGTAACGGCTAGTTGATTGACGAGGAAACTCAAAACATCAGTTGATGGAGATTACCAAAGCGAACTAATCACCCATAATTAGATTTGGTTTATTCTTCCTTTTTAATCTCTTGAATTTTATCTTTTTATGTTATTTTGTCTTTATTACTATTGAACAGTAGTATATTTATAGTGAGACCGGAATATCGTATCCACAAGAACTAAAAGTACTAGTAGTTACTCTCTTTTTATTATCTAGCCTAAGAATTTAAGGGTGTTTTTTTTAAGCTAAACTAATTTTCTAATTTATCTAAGATCACGACAGAGGCGAAAGTTGGAAAGTACTTTAGGAAACTAATTGAGAAGACAATACCTAATAAAGAATCCACTTAGACTTCACTTATTACCTTTGACTTAGACGATTTATTCACTTGACTTATTCCGTAGGAATCCCTAATTTATGTCAATATCTCTCTCGAGACTAAGAACAACTGACTCTAGGTTGATTAATTGAAATTTCTTTCTAATTAAAAACCCTATTGTCTCATTAACTCGATCTATGGATTTCCTTGTTAGATTTGACTCTAATCCGACAGATTTATGTCGTCCTATCTCTAGGATTGCATTCAACTCCGCTTAATTATGAATGATCTAATCTTAAACAGGGACTTTTGCTCTACTGAATAAGCACATCAAAAACCTGGATTAATATCCTAGAATATTAAAGCAAGAATTAAAACTCATAATTAAGAATAAGAACAAGTATTTATCATATAAATCAAAGCATAATAAGATTCGTCATAGGGTTCATCTCTTAGGTATTTAGGGAATTTAGTTCATAATAATAATGGAAAACACCTCAAAGTTTAGAAAACAAAAAACATAAAGAAACCTAAGAACTTCTAGGAAATTGGATGGAAATCTTCAGTCTTAATGTAGATCCTGACTTCGATGTGATTCCGATGGCTAGTTGCGAGTATTTTCTGCCTCTAACTCTATGTTTCCCCTTAATCCTCTTCTAGGGTGTTTATATAGGCTTTAGAATGCATCAAAACCCTCAAAAGTTTCCTTTTCTGAATAGAACTAGGCTTGGGCTCGGCAGGGACACGGCTGTGTGCCACGCCTGTGTGAAGTGCTCAGGCCGTGTGCAATATTGAGTTGGTTCTTAGTCGACACGTCCATAACACAAGAGCATGTGGTCTACCCGTGTGTCACACACGGGTGTGTGGATCACCCGTGTCTCACCCGTGTGGAAGTGCCTAGGCCATGTGAAATACTGTTTTAAGCCTAATTTTTTCGTTTTTGGCCCGTTTCTCGCTCTTTTTGCTATCCTAAGCTCTCCTGAGTATACAACATGAAATTAAAAGATTAGAAGCATCAAATTCACTAAAACCAAGGAAAAATCATTCATAAATATGCCAAGCAAGGGGTAAAAAAATATGTATAAATTACAGTTTATCACGTATACTTGCGGACATCGCCTTGTCTTTCTATATTTTTATTATAGTATTCACACTTTGGATGTTAGTACGTCCGGAGGCGGTCACTAAGTTTGCTTCTAAGATGAACAAATGTTTTTAAATAACTATTTTATAAACTTTGATAGCTTATTAGGCCCCTTCAATGGCCGATGTAATCTCCCGAATTCGGGTCTAACGTCTAGGTCAAGTTGGAGAAGTTATAATACAGATGCAGTAGATATCGATGAGGCAACTCAAAATACAATCTTAAAGGCTATCTATACAATGTTACAAAACCTAAGTGTTGCTAGTAAAATTAAGATTACATGCTGAAGAATCATTAATGATTATTTGCCTACATTAAGTAGTCTTCAGGCACAGAGAATTGCAATGGTGAGTTGTTGTCCTATTTTTCAATAGGCTGAAGAATCGGTAAATCATGTGTTTAGTGAGTGTCCCTTCACGCACCAAATTTTACAAAAGTTGAATGTGCTGTTCTCATCTTCCAATAGAGAAGACAGTTGAAAAATATGGTTAGCTAAGGAATTTATACATAGAAATCAGGATACATGCAAATTGTAGGTGATTATTTTTTGGGTATTATGGTATAATCACAATAGTATCTATCATGAAGGAGTTCATCAAAATGTTTACAGGGTACTAGCATTTATTAGAGCCTACATGCAAGAACTGGATAATCTGGATATAGTAATACTAGTCTTTCAAGGACCGAATTCTTACACATGGGAGTCTCCATCAAGAGATGTCATGAAAGTAAAATTTGATGCCACATTTGATCAAGTTACAAAAAGTGAAAAAACTAGGATTCTAATTAGAATCAATGAGGGATTTGTAATGGTAGCATGCATTTACCCATTTGAGCATGTGGTAGACTCAATGTCATAGAACCAAGGTCTTGTTTACGAGCCCTCGTCTTTATAAAGGAGTTAGGGTTTCAAAAGATTGTAGTGGAGGGGGATGCGCTAACAATTATAAAAAAGGTAAACTCTCTTGAGGAAGACAAATCAGAAATTGGTTTCTTGATCAATGAAATAAAAGAATGACTTAAGAGTTTTTTCTCGGTTGAGTTTTGACATGTACCTCGACAGGTGCATGAAGCAGCGCACTTGTTAGCCAAGGAAGGAATGAGGTATACATTACCCAAATTTTGAGTAAAGGAAGCACTAAAGGAGGTGGAGCCAGAAGCAAGGAAAAACTGATGAGCCATGCATAATGGGAGTTAATTTGGGTATTTTTTACGCTGGAGGATTCGAATGATTTGAGACTTCGATTCTGTCAAATAAAAAGGAATGGGAAAAGAATCAACGAAGATATGCCATTACTGGAGGGTGGGGGAAGAAGACATGTTTTGTTTAGACTAGAGATAAGTTTTGGATGCTTGAGCTTCAGAGGGAGTGATCTATCACAATTCATTATAACATATTAAACTATATTCTAAACTTAATAAGCTCGTAGGAGAACAATTTAGTTAT
This sequence comes from Gossypium hirsutum, assembly GCF_007990345.1. NCBI lineage: Eukaryota > Viridiplantae > Streptophyta > Magnoliopsida > Malvales > Malvaceae > Gossypium > Gossypium hirsutum. Next base: position 18,436,942 of record NC_053429.1, read on the forward strand.
GTTTTTGTTTAGTTTTCATTTTTAGTCCTTAGATAATAAAATGAGAGATTTCGATTATTTATAGGACCTTGTGGGCCAGCGGAGGCCTAAAAGTAGACTAAGATGTCTAGTGAGTGTGTAGGACATTATTCGAAGGCAAAAAGTTAGTAGACTGCCTTTGGTGTCGCGACACAACCCTGAAGACACGCCCAAGCCAGTAGGCTGCTAACCATGTCACGACCCAAGCTAAAGGGTGTCATGACACCGACGTGATGAGTCTAATTAAAAAGTCATGGGTATTTGTGTCCACACAACAAACTTTAACAAATATTAGTCAGCTAAATTAGGTCAAGGACCGACAACTAAACTTAGGCATACAAATAGGATTGCTCAGCATAGTTTATGGACACTTTTTACTAATTTTAATTTTCCATTTTCTATTTAGTTTTATTTTTACTTGTAATTTAGGTTTCTTTTCAGTTGTAAGCGTAGTTTAGTTTTTATTTCATTTTTCACAGAATGTAGATTGTGGATCTATCGAAATATTTGACAAATTACTGTTCACGCCATTATTAATATATTAAGATTCCTTTAATCTGTTTTCTTGATTTGCTTTTAATGTTTATATTTTTAATCAAGTTTATGATGTGTGTTAGATCCATCGGAAACTAATCTGCTAACAAGAGATTAACGAGTGGACGTGTGATTAATTGGCTTCTATGTAGAGTTTTTAACAAATGCGATAGGAAGAACTTAAAACCGTAGGCTTGACGACCCTAGAAAGTGATATAGGTAGGAATGAACCTAAAATTGGTATTATCTATTCATAAAAACCTCACCCTAATCTGGTCTGGACTGTGAGGTTGAGACATAAGTAGTTCTTGCCGACTTATTAGATTAGTGGAAAGCCGAGAGGCCCTACTAGGTTAATGACTTGTTGATTGGATAGAACCCGAAATAGGAGTTAATTATGAACACATAAGTGAGTTAGTCTTTTTGTCATTTAGATCTTACTAAATCTATAATTTGGTTTCCCGATTTTTTTGTATTCTTTAATTAGTTTAATAAAATAGCTTCTATTGCTACCTTAGGATTCATCGTAATATAGTTTAATTAAAATACTAACTAGACCGGTTAATGTAAAAATTACGATTAGTTTAGTCTCACCTCCCTTGGGTATAATCCTCGAAATACTTCCATACTTCGTTGTATAACTATATTATAAACCAACCCGTACACTTGTGGAAACCATATAATGCTTATATTTGGTTGCAGCATTCACACTCCAGATGTTAGTAAGTTCGAAGGCAGTTAAGTTGTTGGCGTCATTGCAGGGAAAGCAATGCCACTGAATTAATTTTGATTTTCGCGTTTAATAGGATAGTTAGGAAATTCTTAAATTATTTCTTTTATTTTTATTCGTTTAATTTGTTAACTTTTTTCTGTTACTTTGTGCATTTCAGTGTATGACTTGGAGTAGAGGCACACTTATAGAGCCAGCCATTGATCCATAAAGAATAATAAATAGAAATCATCGACAATAGCAACAACAAGAGATGCAAAATAACCCACCTATTGTGGTTGATCCACTACGCAACAATCTGCTCTTCGACGATCCTATAGTAGTTGAATAGGAATAGGATTATATAGGTAGAATAGGATTTAATTTCTTAAAATTGTTTAGAATTAGGATATGTATGTACCAAGCATCTTGAAATTCAAGAAATAAGGCCAAAATAGGGCCAGTTTCGCAACACGGAACCTCCGTGTCGCAAGACCAAGCCCAGCCACAAAAAAATTTGAAATTCAGCTCGATGTCGTGACACGGGTATCCCAGTGTCGCAACATTTGAGACAGTGGCCTCAGGATCTCAAAACTTCAAGGTTTTTCATGACACCAAACCTTGATGTCGCGACAATGAGAGACTGTTAGGGGTGTTGCAACACAGAACCCCTGTGTCACGACATCGCTGCGAAAATTTACAAGGTCGACTCGACCCGTTGCAAAATCCGTCAACTAATTCCTTATTTTTACCCAGATTTTAAACTAAAAATAGAATCCTATTTAAACTAAAATACCCCTAAAAACTAATCCTAAACACTCTCTAAGTTTAAAACCTCCCAAACTCTCCTAAAACTATTTTTAACACTTTTTTTTATACCTTCTTTCTTTGCTTTTCATTCTCTTTACTGCAACTTTTCTTTTTCTTCTCTTTTACTCTTAATTTGTGCAAGTATGAAGCGCTATATTGTCAAGGCATTCATAGCCAACTTATCCACGAAACGATAAGCATTCGGTGTAACAAGGTTAAGGGTTCCTTTGTCTATTTTACTGTTACATTGCATTAGTTAATACATTGCTTGATTATTAGTTTTTCTATTTGAACATCTTAGAGAAAATGCCTCCTAGGACAGCTAGAAAAACTATTGAAAAAGAAGCATCGATAAGCAAAAATCCCTCTAATTTTTCAAAGTTGAACATCAAATTGTTTTTCTTAAAGCTTCAAGGGAAGATGTTAATATAAGAGAGGGGTTTCGAGCCATCGATGATCTTGTGTAAAGAAATATGGGCATTGGTTCGGTACCATAGGTCAGAACATTTTTGTGTAACCCCCAAAGACACTGCTGTGATCCCTGTGGTACAGGAATTCTATGCATCATTTAGGAACTAGGAGTTTAAGCGACCCTATGATGCCATTTGGGAAACAAAAATAGTTAGGGGTAAAGAGGTGTGCGTCACCGTAAGAGAAATTTTTGAATTATACAATTTACCTTAATATGAATATGATTTTATTGATAACACTGATTTGACATATTTTAAATACATAGTTATGGATAAAACTATAAACTATTTAACCAAGGGTCGAGGTGAATGGAAGCACCAACCAGGTCTCGATATCCCCACTTCTTTTAATCAAGCAATTATGTTTCCTATTGAAAAAATATGGATTCAATTCTTAAGCACTCGGATTGCACCTGCTCTAAATGTATCTAACTTTAATACTTTTCGAGCTATACTATTGTATGGTATTTTTTAGAAAAAATAGATACACGTTGGGCGATGGATCTATCATAGCATGAAAAGATGCAAAAGGGGCCAAAAGGTCATGGTTTTCTTCTCCCACCTAGTGACATCACTATGTAAAAAGGCTAAGGTTCCAATGGAAACAAATGAGCAATTCATGAGGCCAATGAAGAGTCTGATGGAAGATTCAATATTTGCACTGCGTCGGGCTTTAACAAAAGCAAATTAAGGATTGGAACCAACACCGGAAATAATATATGGATGTCCTGGCGTCACTGATAAGGAAAACACTATCAACATCATGGAGAGGGTCGGAGGGAAGTAATATCCCAGATTTAGAGTGGGTCATACGGTGGATGTAGGATATAAGACTAGTGGGGCAGGAATTTGCAAGACAAAGCGATACAAGAATACCCGATCTACCTCTAAATAGATATGGCCTGATGTAATTCCATCAACCATCCAAGATGTAAGGAAGTGAGGAAGACGAAGGGAATGATAATGAGGAAGATGAGGAGGAGGAGGAGGAAGACATGGAGCATGACTCCCAAGAGGAGGATGACGATGATTATGAGGTGGTGTTTCAATCACAACGATCTACGCAGAAAGGGCAAGTCATCCACAACCCAACTCGACATGCACATTAATCAAGTGGGGGCTCCTCTTGAGGCCACATATTGGGCAAGGGAAAAGCTCCAATGGAGGGGTGGCAATCACCCCAATTTGATGATTAAAACTTTGTTCGTTTTGGGATATGTAAACAATTAATTTGGATGATTTCTATTTTTGTTTTTGCGTAAGAGTGGGATAATATTAGTATATATATTGTGTGTGTATGTTTTGTTTTCAAATATTCTACGCAAGCACCCTACACGAGGAGAGCATTACATTTACGAGCTTTAAATGAACAAGGAAGGAAAAACCTATCATAAGAATACAGTAATGCCATGATTAATCGGATAACTTCTTTCCTATATTCTTGAGGGATGCACATTAGGATCAATGTGCTATCTAAAGTGTGTAGGGGGTAACATAGGAAGTTTAAAATTTTTATGCTTTAAATTTTTTTATTTTCCTTGTCTAAAGTGTGTTTGAGCTTTTAGAAATGCAAGTGATTGGTTAAAAACGTGTATATAGGTTGATTGGATTTACTGTAAATTTGGCATGATAGTGAAAGATTTTAAATTATCAATTATTAGACTAATTAGTTATATATATTACACTGCAAATAGACATTAAGTAATTAAATGTACCAAATTGTAATATCCTTAAACAGGGCCTAGTAGTTTCGGGTATATTTTTTGGGTTCCAAGTGTGAAACTAGGAATTTATGGGGTTTCTAGTAATTTTTAAGTTAATTTAGAAGGTTAGTTTCATCTAAAATCGATTAAAAATAGTACAAAAAATAAAAAAAAATATTTTTAGAAAATTAATTTTAAAGTAATTAAATAATTATTAGTGAAAATAATTAATTTGGGTCAAAAAAGTTTTTAAAATAATTTTTATTGAGGGTTAATTGAGTTAAATTTAAATACTAATTAAATTGGATTTAATTGTAAAATAAGGGAATTTTTAGAGTATTTATTCGGAAAATAAACCTTAAAATTCAGAATTTTGGAAGGAAATGATTAAATGGTAAAGTAAGAGAAATGTGGGAGTGGCCATTAGGCAAATTCCCCAATTTTTAAATTTTTGGTGGGTTGTTTCAGTTTTAAACACAATGCATCTAACCTACTTTTCACACCATTTACATCAGATTAGAGAGCTATAAATTTCATTTTCTTTGCATATTTTTAAAGATCTATCATCGAAGAATAGATCCAACCAATTTTCTTTTCAAAATACTCTCTCAATTCACTCGAAATTATTCTCAAAAGTAACTAAAGATATTCTGAAATTTATCAAGCTTCTTAAATCAAGATTTTCAATTGATGAATTTAGACCGAATCCTAAACTTGTTTTTATGATGATTAGAAACATTTTTACATGATTTGAGAGTCAATTACATGTTCTTTTATCAATGTCATCTTTTTCAAAAGCTTAAGGTGCTTTAATGGTGGATCTTGACTTTTGAGAGGAAATCCACAAATCTATGGATGTTCTAACTAACAATGGATCTATTAAATGGTTTTCGATCTTATTTATCAAGATTAAACATGTTTTGTGAGGTAATTTGAAGAAATTTGAATTTCATCATTTTCATGAATTGATTTTCTAAAATTTTGTGAAATTGATTTAAATGTGAAATTAATGCTTATTTTATGTGTATTTGGTTTAGTATTGATGTTTAGAAGTGATTAGGAGGGCTAGAGAGATTGATTTTGTGAGGAATCGAGTTTTCGATTTGATGTTACAAATCCGGTAAGGTATCTTTGTGAGAAAATTTCGATTAACATATTTAATTAAAATTTATGTTTATCATAGAATTGCAAAGGTGGTAATGTCTACTTTACCTCTATTGAAGCTTCGAGTCTTGAAGAGGACAGAGATAATTGGAATTGAAGCTTGAAGTTGCCTAGTTGATTACTTGTTATGATAGAATAAAATTGTGTGGTGAGTGTTTCTAAAGGCGGTTTGGTAAATTGACCCTCAATTATGTTTAATTAGGAGCTTAGTTAATGATTTAAATTATGTAATTATGGTTAAATGGTCGATTTTGCAAGATTGGTATTAAATGTGCAAAAATTGAATTTGTATTGAAAAAAAATGGTAAGTAAACTTTTGGGTGGTGTTTATGTTATTTAATTAGATTAATTTTAAGGATGATTTAAAACATGTGCATTGAAATTTTCTATCATGATATGTTCGTGTTACAATTGGTAAATGAATATGGGGAATTGGTAAATGAATTGTTTGATTTAATTGGATGCTAAATGGCTATGTTACAAGTTACACATAAGCATCTTGTCACATTTAATTGAGCACAATAATGATTGATTTATATGCTATCTTTGACTGAATATATTGGCAACATGCATGGTGGATCCATTGGATATAGTTGACATGCCATAGGATTTGTAGGTACTCGCTATTATTTGTGACATTGTGAGCATATGGATCTGGGTGGATTGATTTGTTTGGAGTAGATAAAGGAGTGTTGAGCACGAGTCTCCAGTCAATGGGTTATTTGAGGCGCTATAAGGGAGCACGTGCTTCGGCCCGCTCAACTCGGTGGATTGTATTTGTTATTTGTGGGAGTTCAGAGATCTGTTTATCCGAGGTATGATCACACGATTAAGCCATGAGAAGTGTATGGCAATATATTTATGTGTGATTGTTGCTATATGAATTGATTATTGAAAGCCATGAATAATTGATTTTTGGTATTGAAAATGCTTATGGAAAATTTAATTGACATGTTTCATTATTTTGGCTAATAATTAGTGATTGATTGGTTGTGAATTAAGCATGGATTGGATTTTAACTTACTTGTCGTTTTTATTAACATTCACTGAGGTTTTTAAAGCTCACACCTCACAATTCGTGTAGATAATCGTCAGGATTGAGGAATTGAGGAGCCGAGCAAGAAAGTTCCAAGGGATTTAGGCTTGGTATAGACTTTATTTCACATTTTAGAGACTGTAATAGGACATTGTGGTACTCCCAGGAATTAGTTTGATTTTGGTTGTAATTGGACTTTGGACTTTGTGACATTTTAATTAGATAACTTTATAATAATTTTGAGGCATGTTTGAGTTTAATTATTGAATGATTTACTGTGTATTGTTGCTTGATAACATAGTGCTTGATAACACAGTGTGTGAAGCAAGAAATTTATACTAATGATTGCTCAAATGAAGCTTCCATGGAGTGGTTTACTAGCAACTAAGGTATGCCACTTGTTTGATTTATTGGGTGTTTGATGTGCATGAAATTGATTGCCTAATTCTATTTAATTGAGGCTTAATTGATGTGAATAAATTCAATTGAAGGTGTATGTATATGTATGTTAATTAATCGTAGTTAAATAGGATTTAATTGACCATTAAAATCTGAAAAATCGGGTTTTAAAACTAGTTTTTTTGCAAAAATAGGTTCAATGGTTTTCAAACGGGTGTGTGCTTATCCACACGAGTGTCTGAAGGGTTACACACGGGCGTGGCCGATCTGTAAAAAAGTTTTTCATGACATGAACATGGGAATTTAATGACAGACAGTTTAGGGGACACGGCCGTGTGGGTTTTTGGGGTTTGAATTTTTGTATTTTTAAATTGGTATTCTAATTTGTTTAAGTTACAATTTGGTCTTGAAAATTGATTAATCTAATTAGAGTCCTAGATGATAAGGAAACTTGGTAAAATTTTAGGATTAGTCTCGTAATGGGTAAAATTCGATAGAAACACACTTGATTCATAATTCAGAATAGGTTCTGATAGTTTGTATTTGTTACAATTTAGTCCTTAATAGTAAAAATTGAATTAGACATAGCAAACGAACTCAGTTTAAGCTGAAATTTTTAGGCTTACATAATTTTGACTAAAAAAAGGTCAATAAATATTTAGATCTAAAATTAGGTTAGTTTTACCATATGGGGTAAAATGAAGAAAATGCCCTTAAATTAAATTATCTAGGAAAAATTTAAATTTGGCTCATAATTTGCTTCCGCATTAATAAATAACTAATAATCAAATAAGATTGAGGTGTTATGAGGTTGGGGTGTGTCTTGGGAGGTTGTTAGCCGAAGAGTCACTTAGGTGGCTAATGTAACGCTTCGAATTCGGGCTAGTCCATCCCGGTCGGGTTTGGGGTGTCACAAAAATGATAGAGAAATATAAGGGAACGAGCATGCTAGTATGAATAATAGATGACTAGAGTTGTGATTACTTAGTTAATTAAATTCATAAATATTAAGATACTTACAGATGACTTAAAGTATTGTTTGGTCTAAACTGGGAGCCAAAAAGCCAACCCTATGCATCGACCTTTAGTACCTATATTTGAGCTAGAAAACACTTCTTGAAGAACCTTCATACAAAGCCTTAAGCCCAAATATATATTGTACTTATCCTTTTTCTTTGGTCCCTGAACTACACTAATATTAGACGTCAGGCTATACGTATTGAGGGATAGGTAGATTAATAATGACAATTTTGGAAAAATAGAGTGAAATAGGAAGAAATAGTGTAGTATAGTGATTATAGGTTAAGCTAAAAATGTGCGAATAAGGAAAAATTCAAAAAAAGTCAAAACGAGTAAAAAAGAACAAAATAAATAGAAAAGCATTATGAGTGAGAATGTATTGAAAAAGTCAAAGTGACCAAAAATAATGCCACAAAAATAGAAACACTCATTCATTAGTGCACAAGAACTCGTAAGCTAACCGTAATTGCTATTATTACACCATTTTTTCTTAAATGGAGAAATAAGGAAGATAAGAGAAGAAGAGATAAAGCAATGAGCAGGAAAGGGATTATAAGGGGGTGAATAGGGAATAATATGATATGCCAAACTAATTTTGTGCCTGAACCCTGTTTTGGTGCTCCATTTTCTTCAAATCCATATCAACCTTAAGCCTTAGAACGTTACAAGTCGAAAAGTCCTGTGCGACCTAGGTAAATCTATTTGTGAGTGGACATTGTATTAAGTGATTGTAATAATAGTTGTTTGTATTTTACTAGTATAATCAAAAACCCTACATAATTTCTTGATGGAACAATATATTTGATGATCTTTTTGTTTATATACTTTGTAATATACTGAACTTACACGTTTGAGGTTGATAGTGGTAAGTCATTTACATATCATGCCAGAATTATGTGTATTTACGATTATTCTTATTTTCTTCACTCCTAAACTAATCCATGTATTATACTTGCTCACGTTCGCCATTTGTTTTATGTTTTTTTTTTATGTTTTCTTGCTTGAGGACAAATAACGACTTTGCAACAGATTAAACTATTTTCTGTACTTAATCAGCTCATAGGAGAGAATTTGGTTATGTTTTTGTTTAGTTTTCATTTTTATTACTTAGATAATAAAATTAGAAATTTTGATTATTTATATGACCTTGTGGGCCAAGAGAAGTCTAAAGGTAGACTAACATGACCAGTGAGTGTGTAGGACAATATTCGGAGGCATGTAGATTGTCCGTGATGTTGCAACACAAAGCTAGGATGTCAGAACACAACAAAAAAGTATCTGTCACATCCCAAAAAATCGGGTTAGTAGAAATAGAGTTAATGAACCGAGGGTGGTCACGACCGAATTTTTATTTAGATAATATTTTGCATATTTGATAATAAATAAATAAAGTTATATTATTATCTCTGTCGAGACTAATAACGTCTAACCCTAGTTGAATAATTGAAATCCCTTTCTAATTAACACCCTAGAATTGCATTAACTTGATCTATGGATTACCTTCTTAGGTTTCACCCTAATCCGGAAAAATCTTGTCACCCTATCTCTAGGCGCGCAATCAACTCCGCTTAATTTTGACAAATTTACTCTTAGACAGGGTCTATTCCTCCTCTGAATAAGAGCTTAACTTGAATCAATATCTTGGAATATCAAAACAAGAATTAAGAACACATAATTAAGAACAAGTCAAATATTTATCATACAATTCAGATAATAATAACAAGATCTGTCTTAGGTTTCATTCCCCTTAGGTATTTAGGGGTTCAATTCATACTTATGAAAGAAAACATCTCAAAAGCGTAAAGATAACAAAACATAAGAAAACCCAAAACTCCTGAAGGAACTTGAAGGGAGATCTCCAGTCTTGATGATGAATCCGACTCTTGAGATGGATCAATCGGCTTTCCTTGAGTAATACCTTGCTTCCTACTCTGCCTCCCCTCTCCTAAAGGCCTCCTCAAGTGTTTAAATAGGCTTTGGAATGTCTCAGAGCCCTCAAAATTGGCCTTTTCTGAATTGGACTAAACTTGGGTTCGGCAGGGACACGCTCGTGTGACCGCCCATGTGCGATTACTGAAGGTCGTGGTAAAGGCTGTTAAATGGGCACGAGTGTGTGATCCACCCGTGTAAGTCATGCTCCGATCCTGCCAAATTGACATGGTCGTGTAACACGCCCGTGTGAGGAAGTCCAGGCCATGTTGTTTTCCTATGTGGGTCCATTTTCTCCATTTTTGGCCCGTTTCTCGCTCTTTTTACTCTCCTATGCTCTCCTAAGTATAAAACATGAAATTAAAGGATTAGGAGCGTCGAATTCACCAAATCTAAGGAGAAACCATCCATAAATGTGTTAGGCATGGGGTGAAAATATGTATAAATTACAGTTTATCACTTGCCATAAGAGGGGAAGATTTTTTCCTTTTTTTTTAGTCAACATACCATAATTGTGGAGACAATGATCCCCTTTTTTACTCTTTTGTCCCTTTAACTTGCCAATTTCTCTAGTTTTTCCTTATGAATGGTTCATTGAACCTGGACAAGGTTGAGCACACTTTTGCCATCCATTCTCTCACTCTCCTCCCCATATTGCTACACCACTCATTTCTCCTCCCCATTTCCTCTTTTTTTTTTCTCTTTTGATTAGATCACAACCTCCCTTTTTTGTTTTCTTTTTCTTTTTCTCCCTCTTTTCCTAGTTTTGCACCACCATCACCTCATTGCCAAACCACCACCTTTCCACCTCTCCCCTCTCATTTTTCTCCAAACGCCGCCTCTTGCGCCGCCCTCCACCATTATGGCAACCACCGCGCACCACCGCACAACTTCTCTCTTTTTCTTATTTTCTTTTCTCTTCTTATTTCTCCTCTTTCAAGAGAGTGACTAAACCCATATTCTTTCCTTCTCCTCCGCTGAACCGCTACCTCCACCACCGACGATGGAGATCATTTCTCTTTTTCTTCTTCATTTAGAATGTTCATTATTTTTTTATATAGTCAAAAATTCTGCACTAAATATTTTGTTTAATACCTAATTCTAAACTATATTTTTTTGGGCTTATTTTTGAATAATCGTCCTTTTATATTATTCTTTCCCCTCCGATTCTTGACCATTACGATCTGTCGAACCTTCTATTTCAACAAAGTATAATAGTAAGGGTTGTGAAGAAATATTTTTCTTCTCCTTATTTTTCTTCCTTTGGCTGGATACTTTAGAGAGCCCTAGTAAATTATTTTTTTCGTGTATTAACATCTCTTATGTCATGTATTGTTAAAGGGCCAATCAACATTGACCCGAGAGACCACAAAATGTTGGGATTTAAATCACTTATCTGAGAGATGATTTTAAGGGTAAATGATAATGGAAAAATCAACACCACTATTGTATCAACCTTATTGACGATTTTTATTAACGTAAGATCACTATTGTTAATTGAATAGGTAACCTAATTGTTAGACCCAAGTGTAGGCATTCTTAGAGATTTGTTGCATACCAAGTCTATGATCAAATGTGGGTTTTAACATTAAACTAAATTAAGTCTTTGATTTATTTTGATAAAAATGTTGTTATTTAAATAATGTTATTGATAAGGATACTTTATGTGTAACAGCCTGTTTTTGAGTTAAATCAGAATAGTGGTTTTGAGATCACAAATTTGAGGTTAAAATATTATTTTAATATTATTTTTGGTGTTTATAGCATGTTATTTGATATGTGTAAAAATTTCATGAATTAATTTTATGGTTTAATTAGTCAATTTGAGAAAAAAGACTAAATCGCGTAAAATGCAAAAGTTACATGCTATTAGTTAAAGGTGTCAATTGGCCTTGGCTTTTAAATATGATGACCTTAAATGGTTATTATTCCATTATATTAGTAAGTGGACAATTTTGGGCATATATAAAGTGATTTTAAATGGTTATTAATAAGGTTAATTATGGTATTTTGTAAATAAAGTTAAAATAAGTAAAAATAAAGCACAATTTTCATACATTATCATCTTTGTGTATTTAAATTAGAAGAAAAAGAAGGAAAAATAGGGTTCTTCATTCGGATATGGATAATTCAAGCAATTAGGTATGTTTTGAGCTCGGTTTTTAATGATTTTTACATTTTTGAGATCGTTGCTTTGTAATCTAGCTAGCCTGTACCATAGATTTTGAAATTTTTAAATATTTTGAGAGTTCATATTGTTAAATCTATGTGTTCTTTGATGTTTAATGTTGAAATATGAAAGCTTGATGATAGTTTTACATGTTTTGTAAAGTGATTTTTGACAAAAGTGTCAAATATGGATTAAATTGTGAAATATGTAAATTGAAGGGTTGAAAAGTGAAATAAATGAAAGTTTTGGGCTGCTAGGGACCTATATGTAATTCGGCCAAGCATGGGTCTTATTGAATTATGTGAATTTTATGTGATTATGAAATGAGGACTAAATTGATTAAATGTGAAAGTTTAGGGGCTAATATGTAAATATGCCCAAATATGTATTTCTGGACTAAATTGAAAGAATATGTAATTGAATAAGTCAATTTTGAATTCATACAGATTAAGAAAGAAAGAATTCAGATTTAGATCGGGGGAAAAGCAAAGTTATCGAGTAGTCGATCCGATCCGTCAATTCCGAATACGAGGTAAGTTTGTATAATTGAACTTAAATGTTTACCTATCTATTCGATGGATGAAAGTGAGATAGAAATTATTCTTTTTTATATATGTTGAGATATGAAATGAAACGTATGAATTGAGTAAGGTAAGTTACTGAATAAGACCAAAGTCGGACTATGGCAATCGAATAATAAGACCATAACTAGGTTATGGCATGTGAAAGAAAGACCATGGCAGAGCCTTGGCAATGTATGTGTAAGACCATAGTTGGACTATGGCATTAGAATATCGATGAATTTGTATCATAAGTGCTTATAAATCGGAGAGGTTTGATAAGAGTATTGATGAGAAAAAGAAAAATATCGGTATAGGTATGTATGGAAAACTATTCAAGCATCAAGTTAGATGAAGTTGTGATATCATGAATGATGATATGAATAAATTTGATGCTAGCTCATGAATTGATGCTTTAAATGTTTATGATATTATCCATTTTGAATTGCTAATGAATGTTTTGATTATTTTATGTTCACATACGGACTTACTAAGCTTTGTAGCTTACTCTATTTAATTTTCAATGTTTTATAGTTCTATGAAGCTAGATCGGATCCAGGGATCGTCAGAGATTTCATCGCACTATCGATCATCTATTTTGGTACTTTTGAAGTTATGTATATATGGTATATGGCATGTATAGGCTTGAGTCATTTTGGTATGTTTGATGGATATGTATTTTAGCCATTTGAGTTGGTATAAAATGATGAACTTGTTGATGCTTATGAATTTGCAAATAGTTCTACTTTTAATGTTTGGTGATAGACCTATAATGAATGAATGGAATTGAAGTGGTTACGTATGTACTTGATAAAAAATTGACAGAAACAAAGATTGAATCAGTACCAGTTATGTGTGAGTATCCAGATGTATTTCCCAAAGAATTATCAGGTTTACTACCAATTAGAGAGGTTGAGTTTGGTATTGAATTAGTACCGGGTACAACGCCGATATCGATAGCTCCATAAAGGATGGCACCGACAGAGTTAAAAGAATTGAAAGCTCAGTTGCAAGAATTGATAGACAGAGGTTTTGCTAGACCGAGTTTCTCTCTTGGGGTGCACTGGTGTTGTTTGTGAAAAAGAAAGATGGCACGATGAGAATGTGTATAGATTATTGATAGCTCAATAAAGTAACGATTAAGAACAAATATCCTTTGCCATAAATAGATGATTTGTTTGATCTGTTAAAAGGGACAACAATGTTTTCGAAAATTAATTTGAGATCGGGTTATTACCAGTTATGAGTTAAAGACTTCGATGTGCCTAAAATTGAATTTAGAACAAGGAACGAACATTAAAAATTTCTTGTTATGCCTTTTGGACTAACAAATGCACCTGTTGTTTTTATGGACTTGATGAACCAGATCTTCAGGCCCGTATTTAGACCGATTCATAGTTGTGTTTATTGATGACATTTTGACTTACTCTCGAGACGAATCGGAGCATTTCGAACATTTGAGTAAATGTGAGTTTTGGCTACGAAAGGTTGGTTTTCTAGGACATATAGATTGGAAGCCTCTAAGAAATGTATTTGAAATCTGTAGTTTTCTGGGACTAGCTAGTTATTATAGACGATTTGTGAAAGGCTTCTCAATGATTGCAACTCCAATGATGAGATTGCTTAAAAAGATGTTAAACTTGAATGGTTAGAAAAGTGTCAGTAGAGCTTCTAACAATTGAAAACATTATTGGTAGAGGCACCAGTGTTAGTTCAGCCTGAGTCCGGGTAAAAAATTCATAGTTTTCAGTGATGCATTGTTAAATGGCCTGGGTTGTGTTTTGATGTAGGAAGGCAAAGTTGTAGCTTATGCCTCGAGACAGTTGAAGCCGCATGAAAAGAATTATCCGACGCACGATCTCAAATTAGCTGTGATAGTATTCGTATTGAAAATTTGGTGTCATTACTTGTTTGGTGAGAAATGTCATATTTATACTGATTACAAAAGTTTAAAATATCTAATGACTCAACAAGATTTGAATTTGCGACAGCGGAGATGGTTAGAATTGCTAAAAGACTATGAATTAGTAATTGACTATCATCCGAGGAAAGCGAACGTAGTTGCTGATGCGTTGAGCTGAAAGTCCTTAGTTGCTTTACGTGCTTTGAACACACAATTAGCTTTGTCTGATGACGGTTCGATAGTACCTGAGTTGAAAGCGAGGCCTTTATTTCTACAGTAGATTTTTGAGGCTCAAAAATTTGAAAATGAATTGCAAGAAAAACGAGATCAGTGTGAGTTGACTCCTAATTCAGAGTTTCAATTAGGGGCTGATGACTATTTGATGTTTCGTGACAGAATATGTGTACCAAGAAATTCTGATCTAATTCAGAAGATTTTAAATGAAGTACACAATAGTTGTTTATCAGTACATCTGGGAAGCACGAAAATGTATAATGATTTGAAATAGTTCTATTGGTGGCATAGTATGAAACGTGATATCTTGGAATTTGTTTCAAAATGTTTGATTTGTCAGCAAGTCAAAGCTGAGTATCAAGTGCCGTCAGGTTTATTACAGCCCATTATGATTCCTGAGTGGAAATGGGATAAAGTTTCAATGGATTTTGTATCGAGCTTTCCCTTATCTCCGAAAAAGAAAGATGCGATCTGGGTTATTGTTGACCAATTGACGAAATCAACTCATTTCATTACGGTATGTACAGAATACTCACTTGATAAATTGGCGGAGTTGTATATCTCAGAAATTGTTCGGTTGCACGGAGTGCCACTATCTATTGTTTCAGATAGGGATATGAGATTCACTTCTCGATTTTGGAAGAAATTGTAAGAAACTTTAGGTACAAAGATGCATTTTAGCACTGCATTTCATCTTCAAACAGATGGTCAATCTGAGCGAATTATTCAGATACTTGAAGATATGTTGCGATGTTGCATTCTTGAGTTTGAAGGTAGTTGGGAGAATATCTACCGCTAATTGAATTTGCTTACAATAATAGCTTCTAATTGAGTATTAAGATGGCACCATATGAAGCTCTATACGGTCGTAAATGTCAAACACCATTGTATTGGAGTGTGCTCGGCGAAAATAAGATTCACAGTGTTGATTTGATCAAAGAGACTGAAGAAAAAGCAAAAGTAATTCGCAATAGTTTGAAAGCAGTTTCGAATCGAAAAAAATCGTACACAGACGTGAAATGGAAAGATATTGAGTTTCAGATCGGGGATAAAGTGTTTTTGAAAGTGTCACCATGGAAAAAAATATTGCGGGTCGAAAAGGGAAATTGAGTCCGCGATTCATCGGAGTGTATGAGATTATTGAGCAAGTTGGGCAATGGTATATAGGTTATCTTTACCGTCTAAGTTAGAGAAAATACATAATGTGTTTCACGTATCGATGCTACGAAGATATCGATCCGACCCTTCACATGTCATTTCCCCGACCAAGGTTGAAATTCAACCAAATATATCATATGCTGAAGAACTGATTCGAATTTTAGCTCGTGAGATCAAAGAGCTGAGAAATAAGAAAATCGCATTAGTGAAAGTGTTATGGCATCGACACGGGGTTGAAAAAGCTACATGGGAACCAGAGGATGCTATAAAAAAATATCCAAACCTATTCACTGGTAAGTTTTCGGGGACGAAAATCCCAAATGGGGGAGAGCTGTAATAGCCCGTTTTTGAGTCAAACCAGAACAATGGTTTCAAATCACAAATTTGAGGTTAAAATATCGTTTTAATATTCTTTTTGGTGTTTATAGCATGTTATTTTATATTTGTGAAATTTTTGTGAATTAATTTCATCATTTAATTAGCCAATTTGAGAAAAGGACTAAATCATGTAAAATGCAAAAGTTGCATGCTATTAGTTAAAGGTGTCAATTAGCCTTGGCTTTTAAATATGATGGCCTTAAATGGTGATTATTCCATTATATTAGTAAGTGGACAATTTTGGGCATATATTAAGTGATTTTAAATGGTTATTAGTAAGGTTAATTATAGTCTTTTGTAAACAAAGTTAAAATAAGTAAAAATGAAGCACAAATTTCATCCATTATCATCTTTGTGCACTGAAATTAGAAAAACAAGAAGGAAATATAGGGTTCTTCATTTGGCTATGGATAATTCAAGCAATTAGGTATGTTTTGAGCTCGTTTTTAATGATTTTTACGTTTTTGAGATCGTTGCTTTGTAATCTAGCTAGCCCATACAATAGATTTTGAAATTGTTAAATATTTTGAGAGTTTCCATTGTTGAATCTATGTATTCTTTGATGTTTAATGTTGAAATATGAAATCTTGATGATAGTTTACATGTTTTGTAAAGTGATTTTTGACAAAAGTGTCAAATAGGGATTAAATTGTGAAATATATAAATTGAAGGGTTGAAAAGTGAAATAAATGAAATTTTTGGGCTGCTAGGGACCTATATATAATTCGGCCAAGCATGGGTCTTATTGAATTATGTGAATTTTATGTGATTGTGAAATGAGGACTAAATTGATTAAATGTGAAAGTTTAGGGGCTAATATGTAAATATGCCCAAATGTGTATTTTTGGACTAAATTGAAAGAATAAGTAATTGAATAAGTTAATTTGAATTCATATAGATCAAGAAAGAAATAATTCGGATTTAGATCAGGGGAAAAGAAAAGTTATCGAGTAGTAGATCCGATCTGTCAATTCCGAATACTAGGTAAGTTCGTATAATTGAACTTAATTGTTTACCTATCTATTTGGTGGATGAAATTGAGATAGAAATTATTCTTTTTGATATATGTTGAGATATTAAATGAAATGTACGAATTGAGTAAGGCAAGTTGCCGAATAAGACCATAGCCGGGCTATGGCAATCGAATAATAAGACCATAACCAGGTTATGGCATGTGAAAGAAAGACTACGATAGGGCCTTGGCAATGTATGTGTAAGACCATAGTTGGACTATGGCATCAGAATATCGATGAATTTGTATCTTAAGCGCTTATAAACCAGAGAGGTTTGATAAGAGTATTGATGAGAAATAGAAAAATATCAATATAGGTATGTACGAAAAACTATTCAAGTATCGAGTTAGATGAAGTTGAGATCTCATGAATGATGATATGAATAAATTTGATGTTAGCTCATGAATTGATGCTTTAAATGTTTATGATATTATCCATTTTGAATTGCTAATGAATGTTGTGATTATTTCATGTTCACATATGGACTTACTAAGCTTTATAGCTTACTCTTTTTTAATTTTCAATGTTTTATAGTTCTACGAAACTAGCTTGGATCCAGGGATCGTCAGAGACTTCATCGCACTATTGATCATCTATTTTGGTACTTTTGAAGTTATGTATATATGGTACATCGCATGTATAAGCTTGAGTCATTTTGGTATGTTTGATGGATATGTATTTTGGTCATTTGAGTTGGTATAAAATGATGAAATTGTTAATGCTTATGAATGTGAAAATAGTTCTACTTTTAATGTTTGGTAATAGACCTATAATGAATGAATGGAATTGAAATGGCTATGTATATTTGGATTGGTTTTGCTAAATGAATTATACATGTGATTTATGCTTAGGAAAGCAAATTAAATTGTTTGATATTTGAATAGGTAAATGATATGGAATTGAGTATTGAATTTAGTTGAAATGGATATGGTATGATTATGTATTGGTTGATGACTATTGGCTACATAATTGTGACTTAAAATGGTACAAATTGATTTTTTTTAGGTATGTGCAAAAAGGATGGCAAATTGGCTTTGTAAATGACCTATATTTGTCCACACGGGCAGAGACACTGGCGTGCGTCTCAGTCGTGTGCGACACATTGTTAGGTTACACTGCCGTGTGTCCCTTGGTTTTGAAATTGAATTGAAGTCAGTATGCTCCACACGGTCTCACACACGGGCATGTGACTGGCCGTGTGGTATAAGTCAGTATACCCCCTAAATGGCACATGGCCTAGCACACGAGCGTGTGGTTGGCCATGTGACCCAAGTCAATATACTCTCCATTTTTCACACGGCCTGGCACACGGGCGTGTCCTTGGCTGTATGATGCAAGTCAGTATGTATGCCCTGTTTCTATACAGCGTAAGACACAGGCGTGTCTACTAGCCGTGTGAGGCACACGGGCGTGTGACCCTTGTATGATTGAAAACTTTCTAAGTTTTTGAAATTTTTGTTTGTTATCGGTTTAGTCTCGAACCATTTTTAAAGCATGTTTAAGGCCTCGTAGGTCTTTATAAGGGACAATGTGATTGTATTGAATGATGTATGGGAATGAATGCTATGTGTTGTGTTTTGATCGGTAATACCTCATAACCCTATTCTGGCAACAGATACGGGTTAAGGCTGTTACATTATGTATCCATAAAGAGAGATAAACCACCGATATGGATTTTATCGAGTAAGTATTTCCCAAACTGTCTATGTTGTGAAAATCATATTATGTGATATCGATACTTATTATTGATTTGAAAAATCTATACATCTCATTCTCATGTTATGTGATTATGTGGCATACGTAATGTTTGCATGAAAATAAATTATGAAATGTTGGTACCATGTGTACATATGATATATGCATGTTAAACATGCCTATATGATTTGAGTGATTTTAGTCATATCACATGCATGGGGCGGGACATGTGAAAGGTGGAAGTATGTGGCAATTTATCTGCATTAATGTGACATAGTTCACGATTTTGATTATGTGGCAGTATATCTGTGATTTTTGTGGCTTTTCCATGATATTGATTATTGACAGTTTATTTGCAATTTTGGGACACTGATCACAATTTGGAGTGTTGGATGGACGAGTTCTAGGGAACTCGATTTTGGTGTGTAGTGGAGATGGATAGGACCGTTTTCATAAAATCTGCAGGGGTAAGAAAAACTCGATCCGACTCAAAAAAATTTAAAAAAATTTGAATTTCGAGTTAAATGAGTCGAGTTATTCGAGTCAACTCAAATTTTTTTTATCAAATTTCGAGTTTGAATCTAGTTTAATTTTTGAATTCGAATAACTCAAATAATTCGAATAAACGGAATACCAAACTATAATATTTTACATTTTTACCGCCATCTACCCCAAACCCATTCCCCCCCATATTTTTTTGGAAATATTTTTCCCCAAAATTTTACTCCCCCCAACTATCAAACTTTTACTTTTCACCTTTTACCCTCAAATAAAAAATCATCCAAAAAAATCTCTAAACCTAAATAGTAATAATTTTATTTATATCTATTATTTATATTATTAAATTAAATTTCACATTTTTTACTATTTATATTATAGAATTGTTTAATCATATTAAATCTTTATAAATTTCTATTAAAATTGAATTATTGATGATGCCATAAAATATTCATGTTAAAATTTTATGTTGATATTAATTTCAAATTGTATCTTTAAGATAACTTTTATTAAAAAATTATTTTTTTAATTTCAAAATACATAGTGACAAAAATCAAAAGATAATGGAAGCAACTAAGCAAGCAAAGAAGCTAACCTGTATATAAAAGATTAATAAATAAATTATGAGGAGATGAAAGTTAAGGGCAAATTTGATTACGGTGGGTGACAGTGGTTACAAGGATCCAAATTTATTTTTTTAATTTAACTCGAACAAATATATTTGATTCGATTCAAATTCCATCTCACTCGACTTGATTCAAAAAAAAATCTTACCAAGTTAGGATTGTAATAACCCAAATTCGCCCAGGCCTTAAACTAAAAAAAAAAATAAAGTCCATTTATTTTCTAAACAGTCCGTTTACAGTGCTAAAGCCCAAATCCAAACAGCCTATACCTACTGGACCCATTTACACCCAAAAAATAACCCAACACCTTGACCTAGGTTTACACGGGGCCCAAAACGCCCAAAGCTGTAAAAACAGACAAGGGAACCCTAGGGTTTCCTGAGAACTCAGCGCCGCAATGAAGTTCTGGAAACTTCGGGCACTTTAAGCGACGCGACCCTTCATCTCGCGCAGATTCAATGGCCCAATCGTCGCCACCAAGCGCGTCATGATTTCTCGACTCTGCCATCAGACATTGCTCCACCATCGATGCGCAAATAACGCCATAATCGTCAGATCTCCTCGCGCTACGATCCGTCGCTGGCTCCATCAGCGCGCAAGACATTAGTGATCGAGCGAGATCCTCGCGGTCACCTGCAGGAAAAGGAAAGAAATCAAAGCAAAATTGCAGTAAATAGATTAGAACAGAGTTTGGAAAGAAATCTTTCGATTTCTTTCCAAAATAGGCAGTAGATTAAGGCTATAAAGCCTTTTCTCAAATCTGTAAAAAGGACACTTACGATATACACACACAGAGAGAAAAACACCACGAAGATATTGTACACCAAATATTTTTGCAATAATATATCAGAAAGATTTTCACGAGAAACGAAGCTGATTTGTTGTTCTCTTTACTTTTATTTTATTTTTCTTTACTTTATTGTAAGCAACCTGCATATAATATATTAAAAATGGAGGAGAGAGGAGTACCTTCTGAATTCGCCGAGAAAAGGAAAGCTTTTCGGATCCCAACTGCCGTGTGTGACGGAGTTGGTGACGGCGCGTGAGGCTGAGCATGGAGGTCCGATGAACGGAGCAAATCGGCCTAGGGCCGGAGCTTAGAGGGCTGGGAAGAGTTTCAGAGAATTTCTCTCGTTTTTTTTTTCTAAACCGGGTGCAAAATGATCTCAAAGCTCAGAATTTGGCTTATATAGCCCAAATGAAACGATGGCGCTTTAGTTTAACTCAATAAGCATAAAACGACGTCGTTTCAAAGCTCAGGATCCGCGTGTTGACCCGATTACCCGGGAAGGATCCGCATGTTTTCGTAAAGTGGGTTAATTTCCCAATTGGTCCTCTCGCAATTTTAATATTTATAATTTTATTCTTATTTATTTTTTAATTTAACTCTAACGTTTAATTTTGTTTCAATTTAGTCCTCACAGTGATTTTAAAACTATATTAGGGAAACGGTGTCGTTTTGAGATTAGGGCTAAAATTGCCCAAGGAGTCCTCTGAATTTAATACGCATTTCAATCAGGCCCAAAATTTTTATTATTTTGTAAACTAACCCCAAAATTTCTTAATTAAATTCAATTTTGATCCTTTTATTTTATATATTTTTTTAAAAAATTATTAGTTATATAAAATAGTATATATTCTTCATTAGATTATTATTATCATTTTTAAAAACTTTTCTTTTATTATATATTTTATTATATATATTTATTCTGTTTTTTTATTTTTATTTCTTTTTTATTTTTATTTTATTATATTTTATATGTAAAATATTTGTTACATTATTATTATACATATTTCATATTTCATTTCATTATATTTATTTAAGTTTTTTTTATCACACATATATTTATTATCGTGCATTATTAAATATTGTATTTTAATTATATATATATTTTTTAAGTTACTCACTTTTTTATATATTTCAATACGTATTAAATTTTTATATATTATTATATTTTATATCATCTATTTATTAAGTGCTAGTTCATAATATTATTAAGTGTTGTTTGTTTGATATATATATATTACTACATTATTATTATTATTATTATTATTATTATTATTATATATTGTCACATTTGTTTTGTATATATATTTATATGTTTAATTGTATATCATGCATTGTTTTTTTAATTAATTATTACTTTGTATGTTCGTATATTATGTTCATTAATCTTCAATATATGCTATGTGTATCTTTGTATATATGATGTTATTTTAAACATGTATATATCTAGTGTATGATCTTTGTATTATTGCCATTGTATTGTTTAAATGCATGTTTTATTTGCTTATTATTGCAATATTCTATGTTATATTCCATAATGATAATATGATTCCTCATGCATTAATTAAAAACAAGATTCCAAAGTTTTCAAAAATCAAAAGGCAATGTTTGGTGTTTGGAAGCTTCGAGAAAAGTAGTGCCCTAACTTACTAGGTTGCAATTTTTCTCGTTGAGTTCGAATAGTCAAGCACCCTTCTAAGTTTTTAAGGTTTCAAAATACGAGCAACTGTCTTGGAATTTCAAAGCATTGCGTCCTAACTTACTGGATGTAGCGTTTTGTCGTTTCGAGATAGAGATTTTCAAAAAGGCTAGTTTAGCTTCGAATGTCTTAAAAATATTCCTTCCTAACTTACTGGATGTGATATTTGGATTCGTTTGATACAAGTGAACCCTAATTTTCAAAATCAAAATATTCTAAAGAGGATTGCATCTTAAAATTTTTAAATTTCTGACATTAAAGACACTTGATAACCAATTAGGTACCAATTTTTGGGCGTTACAAGGGTGCTAACCCTTCCTCGTATGTAACCGACTCCCGAATCTATTTTCTCGACTTTCGTAGACCAAAATTAATGTTTTAAAACAAAACATTTTATAAAGTGATCCAATCACACCTAAAAAGATTGGTGGCGACTCCCGTTTTCGTTTTTCTTAAAGTCGATTCCCGTTTTCCAAAACTCGATTTAAAAAAATGGTCTCGACAGCTTGGCGACTCCACTGGGGACTAATAAGAGAGTCAAGCCGTGTAATTGATTATCTCTTGTCTTAATGTCAGAAATTAAAAATTTTAAAATTTAATCCTCTTTGCATTACATGTTTTTATATTATTGCATGTGCTGCTATATTCTGATACGCATTGCATTTGCATGACCGTTGTGGTCACACCCTTAAGTGGGAGTGAGAAGCTACGCCTTCGTGAGGTTTTCTCCTCTGTGCAGGATAGTGGATCACTTTCGGGATACATCCGTACCTATGGTTTCGTGAGATTTTCATCTCCGTATACCCATAGGGAAATGTATTCCCCTGAACTTAACTCGATTCAAATTAGCCTATAATGGGTGAGGATCGAGGAATCTACTGGTTCGGGTACCTCAAACTTTAGAAACAAACCACATATAGAAAAACCGTAAGAGCTCAATATAGATAGAATTATACTTAGGTTATCTTTGTGTTTATTAATATCATATGATACTAACTGTTTTCTTTCTTTTGTGCATGTCATTTTGCATTTAAAAGGTATCGATTCACGGTCAGTTTCTAAGTTAGAAAGTTTTATTATGGAGAACGGACTTCTTGATAGAGTGGAAGGCAATGCTAATGTCCATAGATGGTCTGAGCAAACTCAGCTAGGAAAAGTGGATAGCATAATTGTGGGATATATGTTGGAGCTGTCAGACTACACTCGCATCAGTGTCACACAAAATAATCTACAGGAGCTTAAGGCGATTTGGGATCAGTGGGGCAATGAGATCAAGCAATCATTCTATGGTAAGTACAGAGAGTTGCCCTATTTGTTTGATATTCAGGTTGATGAGAACTTGTTTCGAGCTCTCACTCAGTTCTGGAACCCAGCATACAGTTGTTTTACTTTTGGGAAGGGAGATTTAGTGCCTACTGTGGAGGAGTACACAACCTTGCTTCGGTGTCCTAGATTTCAGTGTGATAGGATTTATTCTCAAGCTGCTTGTGTCCCAACCTTTGGTAAGAAGCTGATGACCATTACGGGGATGAGCGAGCAGTGGATCATGGCCAGAATTAAGGAAAAGGGTGAGAGTAAGTGCATTCCGTGGGGAGCTTTGAAAGATCTGATCCAGACACATCCAGACGAGGCGAAGAGGATAGACATTTTTTCTTTAAGTGTATACGGATTGATGGTTTTCCCAAGGCCTTGGGATATATGGATGAGGTGACCACGGATCTCTTCCTTCGACTTAGCAAACGGGTCACTTCTGTTCCTGCGATTTTGGCAGAGACATTCAGGTCCCTGAATACATGTAGGAGTGCCAGTGCAGGCAGGTTTGCTGGTTGTGCTCAGTTACTTTTAGCTTGGTTCTACAGTCACTTCCGATTGATAGATAGGGTTGTTTTATGGGTCTTCTTCGAGGATTACTCCCCGTTGAAGGACATAGCAGCTTCAACTAGGAGAGTTGATGTTCCAGAAGAGAATTGGATAGTGCTACTCCAGAACCTTCAGTCGAAAGATGTTGAGTGGAGGGCTCCGTGGATGATTCCCGTTGAGATTCTTTACCGATGCGCCAGTTTTGATTGGGTTCCTCTGTTGGGAATTTGGGGCGCCATCGGTTATGCCTCTTTGCTGGTGTTGAGGCAGCATGGATTGAGATAGTTTGTACCAGCAACTTATGGACTGGCTCAAAGTGAGTTCTTGTATAGAGGAGCTGATTACAAGAAGAAGGTTAGTGAGATCTCTAGTGCTTGGAACCAGACTTGTAGATTGAAAGGAGTAGCCATTAACCCTGCTACGACCCCTGAGTACATTGAGTGGAAGAGTAGAAGGATTAATGACAATATCCCTAGGCCAAGCATGGAAGGAGCTCAACCGATGGAGGAATATTTGCAAGTGATGCCCTCGGAATTAGAGATCATGAAATAAGAGTTCGAGAGAAAGAACTTGGAGTTCGAGAAGAGGATAGCAAAGCTTGAAGAAGAAAAGATGTACTTGAGCCTAGATGTCGACGTTCAAAAGATGGAGGTCAAGAAAGAGAGTAAAGGAAAAAGAAAGATCGAGGAGGACCGAGACGATTTAAAAGAGCACTACAAAAGGGCACAAGTAGCTTTAAAAAGAACAAGGCTAGGAAGGTTTTCATATCAGGGGTAGAAAGAGGTCCAAGAGGAAAAAGCTAAGGCCGAATATTGGGAGAAGAAGTTCCAAGAGATGCAATCGCGGAATTTAACCTTAGAAAAAGAAAATCAAGGTTTAAAGACTAAAGTAACTGAGCTCGGACGATACCTTCATTTGTATCGAAGTCGTGATTCTACGGTTGAGGTAAAGAAATTAAAAGGCAAAGTTGAGGAGTTGGAATCAGCATTGTAGGATAGTAAGCTCCTAATCGAGCAACTTGGGGTACGAAAAGATCATTTGAAGGGAGAGCTTCATCAGTCTAGAGGACAGGCAGAGAAAGGGATCACGTCATTGAAGAGGTAGTAGCCCAGATTCGAGAGGTCGCTGAACACGTGCAAGACTTGGCAATACGAGTTGATATGTTGAGTTTGATGTATGAATCATCGTCGGATAAAGGACGAGAGTTAGCCCTCTTATTAGATAGAGTTAAAACTTTGGGCATTAGGGCGAAAGTGTATTTGTAATCCTCTTTTATGTAAAGATATTCTTTTTCTAAAATAAAGTTTTTTTAAAATGAGATTGAATCAGAATCGATGTCCTTTTTTGCATTCATGCATTCGCATCTCATAGCATTTCATCGCATCATTTGCATTCAAAGTTATAGAAAGACCCTAATTAGTTAGATTACCACAGAAGTAGAAAAGAAAATATGGAAACCACGCATCAGTATAGAACTCGTGCAAAATCTAGGAATATGGATCAAAGGTTTGAACAGCTACAAAAGGACATGCAGGACCAATTGCAAGAGCAATTGGCCAAGATGCAAAATGAAATGAGGGAGTAAATACTAGAGGCTCAGAAGAATATGATGACTGAGATGGCTCAGTTGCTGAGGGCTACTAATAAGGGAAAAGCCCCTATGGCAATCACTGGTGAGGAGGAAGAGGATCATCCTCCAGGCTTTACTTCACCCCACGGGCCTACACAAACCGAGGCACATCCTAGGAGGCCGTTTATCACTATCAGGCCTCAACATGGATCGGTTGATGTTAGAATCCACATGAATGACCCAACTGGTTCGGGATTCAATTTGGGTGACAACCATACCAATCCCCTCATTCCTGACTTGGACGTGGCTGAAAAGGAAGATTTGAGAGCCGAAGCTGCAAAGCAGTTGGAGGAACGTTGTAGATGGTTGGAGGAGAAATTTAAGGCTCTAGAGTGTGCTGATAGGCATCATGGAGTTGATGCCAAGGATTTGAGTTTGGTCCCAGACTTGGTGCTTCCCCATAAATTCAAAATGCTGGAGTTTGAAAAGTACAATGGGACTACTTGCCCAGAGGCCCACATTATGATGTTTTGTAGGAGGATGACCGGATATGTGAACAATGATCAACTATTGATTCATTGTTTCCAAGATAGCTTAGTAGGAGCAGGAGCTAGGTGGTACAATCAGTTGAGCCGGGCAAGAGTAAATTCATGGAGGGATCTTGCACAAGCCTTCATGCAACAGTACAATCATGTGACTGACATGACGCCGGATAGGATCACGCTGCAAAATATGGAGAAAAAGCCTAATGAGAATTTTAGGCAATATGCTCAAAGATGGATAGAGGTTGCTATGCATGTTCAGCCACCATTGTTGGAGAAGGAGGTCACCATGTTGTTCATCAACACTCTAAAGGCCCCATTCATTACTCACATGATTGGAAGCACTACCAAAAGTTTTGCGGACATAGTTATAGTGGGAGAGATGATTGAGAACGCCATAAGAGGTGGTAAAATTGAGGGGGAAGCGGCCAAAAGATCAGCACCAAGGAGAAAAGATGCGGGTGGGCAATAGGGTTCTCAAAGGCAGGAATCAGGCACAAGGCATGAAAGGATGCAATTGACACCTATCCCTGTGACATATCTTGAGCTTTATCAAAGCTTATACGATGTACATGCTATTACTCCTTTCCACTTGAAACCATTACAGCCTCAATATCCCAAATGGTATGATGCAAACGCCAGATGCGAGTACCACGCCGGAATATCGAGGCACTCAATTGAAAATTGTACTGGATTCAAGAAGTACGTAGAGAGGTTGATCAAGATGGGGGTTGTGAAATTTGATAGTACCCCAAATACTGAAAATCCTTTGCCAAATCATGATGATCAAGGAGTGAATGCCATTGGCGAATCTAGTGAAAGAAGGATGAAGGAAAATGTTGCTGAGGTGAGGATGCCTATGAAGCTGATTTGGGAAGAGATGATGAAGAGAGGGATGATAACTTCTGGGAAAGAAAGAAAAAAAACGGGGAACTACTATGAGTTCCATGGAGAAGAGGGTCATGAGACCCAAAATTTTGAAGAATTCAGAGCCTTGGTGCAAGGCTTTATAGATAATACAGAACTACAAATTTTTGAAGGAAGCTCTTATAAAAGAGAAATAAGTGTGCTAGAAGGTGAACAAAAAGGAACCAGCCGGCCAAGGATTATTAACTCCCTGCCAGGGAATAACGAAGTGGGGACACCAGCAGTGCCCAAGGTCATTATCCATAAGCCTACTCCTTTCTTTTACAAGGATAGCAAGAGAATACCATGAAGCTATGACTGTAGTGTGACAGTGCCGGAGGAAGAAAATATAGCCAGCGCATCTAAAGACGTGCAAGTTGAAGGTTCCCACACTCGGAGTGGGAAGCGTTATGATACGGGGGGCATCAGAGTGGAGCCTACAAAAATAAAAGGTCTCGAGGTTGAAAAGGAAAAAGAAGCTGAAGTGCTTGTCAAGGAGCCAGTAAAAGAAGAGGAGGCTAAGGAATTTCGAAAGTTCCTTAAACATAGCGAGTATAGCGTGGTCGAGCAGTTGCGTAAGTAGCCGGCTCGCATATCAGTATTGGCTCTACTTTTGAGTTTTGAGGCTCATAAGGAAGCATTGATGAAGGTGCTTAATGAAACATATGTCACCCATGACATATCCGTTAATAAGCTGGACCGATTGGTGAACAACATTAGTGCGGATAATTTCATCAACTTTAATGATGATGAAATCCCACCGGGGGGCAGAGGGTCAACTAAGGCCTTGCATATTACTACTCGATGCAAGGGGTACACACTCCCAAGCGTGCTTGTTGATAATGGATCGTCTTTGAATGTTCTACCATTGTCTATATTAAACAGATTACCCATTGACGATTCTCATATGAAGACATGTCAGAATGTGGTAAGAGCCTTCGATGGTACAGAAAGGAAGGTAATGGGAAGAATTGACATTCCCTTGGAAATTAGGCCGAATATGTATGAAGTAGATTTCTTGGTAATGGATATCAAGCCTTCCTACAATTGCTTATTAGGCAGGCCATAGATACACTCAGCAAGAGCGGTGCCCTCGTCGTTGCACCAGAAATTGAAATTAGTGACCGATGGACGGTTAATAACCATCAATAAGGAGGAAGACATTATAGCCGCAGTCACTAGTAAGGCCCCTTATGTAGAGACAAACGAAGAATCTATTGAGTGTTCCTTTCACTCTTTAGAATTCGTAAATGTGACTTTCATTTCGGAAGGGAGTGAGTTACCGGTACCAAGGATAGCAAGAGCTACAAGGATGGCTCTACAAATGATGGCAGGAAAGGTAGCCTTACCAGGAAGAGGTTTAGGAAAGTATCTGCAAGGAGGGATTCAGATCCCAAAGTTGATTGAAAAGAAAGACCACTTTGGTTTGGATTTCAAGCCAGACTATAAGCAAAGAAGGAAAGACATCGAGAAGCGCCAAGAAAGGAGAAGGGCGCGTTTAGATGGAAGAGAAGTAGGGTGGGAATCGATGACGTTCTCTCCTATATCCAAAACCTTCATATCAAGAGGGTTACTTGTAGAGGAGAGTCATCAGATTAATGCTACACACAACAAAGGATCGGAGCAAAGGAACCTTGAGGGCATTCGCCCTTACGAATCGGGAAGCTCTTTGAACAATTGGACTGTGGAGGAACTTCCTGTAGTCTTTAAGAATTCTTCAGAGTAATTCTCAAAACATTCTTGTTACTCTAGAGCCTAGGAGTAATAGGATTACATTTGTGAAAATAGGCTTACGTTCATCTATTATTATTTAAATAAAACATAACTTTTATCAATTTCAACGAGTATTGTTTCATTCTTTATCAACCAATATTCCGTTAAAATTTTAATTCTTATTCTTTCATTCATAGTACATAAATAATCATTCTTCAATTCATTCATTCTTTGTATATTCTTTATACCTCACAGGTCCCTAAATATCAATGACATAAGCATTGATATTACAAATCCTGATTTCTCTCACGAGCAAGACATGTGTTTAGAGGAATCTCAGGATTTTGAAGATGTCCAGGATTGTGATGTGTCTCCAGATCTGTTGAGAATGGTAAAACAGGAGGAGAAACAAATTATGCCCCATGAGAAAAAGGAAATAGAGAATGTAGCTCTTGAGGAAGGAAAAGAGGTGAAAATTGGGACACTTATTACCAAAGACACAAGGCAAGGATTGATTGAGTTGCTACGTAAATTCAAGGATATCTTTGCATGGTCCTATCAGGATATGCCAGGGTTAAACACCGATATTGTGGTGCATCATCTTCCAATAAAACAAGATTGAAAGCCAGTCCAACAGAAGTTGCAGAGAATGAGGCCAGATATTATTCTGAAAATAAAGGATGAAGTTAAGAAGCAGTTCGATGCGGGTTTCTTACAAGAGGTAAAGTACTCGGAATGGGTAGCTAACATTGTGCCTGTTCCTAAGAAAGATGGGAAGGTACGAATGTGCGTTGATTACCGAGATCTAAACAAAGCTAGCCCAAAGGACAATTTTCCTTTGCCACACATCGATACTTTAGTAGACAACACGGCAGGGTATTCGTTGTTCTCTTTCATGGATGGTTTCTCGGGGTACAATCAGATAAAGATGCATTCAGAGGACATGGATAAAACTACCTTCATAACCTTGTGGGGTACCTTTTGCTACAAAGTAATGCCATTTGGGTTGAAGAATGCGGGGGCAACCTACCAACGGGCCATAGTGAACTTGTTCCACGACATGATGCATAAGGATATTGAGGTGTATGTTGATGATATGATTGCCAAGTCGCGAACAGAAAAAGAGCACATTGAGTTCTTGAGAAGATTGTTTCTGAGATTGAGAAAGTTTCAGTTGAAGCTCAATCCAGCAAAGTGTACCTTTGGAGCTAGATCGGGAAAATTATTAGGCTTCATAGTAAGTGAAAAGGGAATTGAAGTTGACTCAGACAAGGTCAGAGCCATACGAGAATTACCTCCACCACAAAACTCAAAAGGAAGTTCGAGGATTTCTAGGAAGACTGAATTACATTGCTCGGTTTATTTCACAACTAACTAAGAAGTGTGATCCCATCTTTCGCCTCCTTAGAAAGCACAATCAAGGTACTTGGGATGAGGAATGCCAGAATGCTTTTGAAAAGGTCAAATAGTACTTGTTGAATGCTCCGGTGTTATCTCTGCCCAGTCCAGATAGACCACTAATACTGTACTTATCAGTATTCAGCAATTCCATGGGATGTGTGCTTGGTCAACGTGACGAGTTGGGAAGAAAGGAGAAGGCAATATACTACCTCAGTAAGAAATTTACAGAGTGTGAGATAAAATATTCACCAATTGAGAAATTGTGTTGTGCTTTAATCTGGACGACTTGAAGGTTAATACAGTACATGCTATATCATACTACGTGGCTTATTTCAAAACTTGACCCTTTGAAGTATATGATGGAGTGAATAGCATTGATGGGAGAATGGCGAGATGGAAAATTCTGCTTTCAGAGTTTGACATAGTCTATGTGAGTCAGAAGGCTATAAAAGGAAGTGCGATAGCGGAATTTCTGGCTAGTAGAGCTCTAGAAGACTATGAGCCATTGAATTTTGATTTCCCAAATGAGGAGTTGATGTGTGTAGCAGCTTTAGAGGATCATCCTTGGAAGTTGAGCTTTGATGGGGCATCCAATGCAGTGGGAAATGGAATTGGGGCAGTCTTGGAATCCCCGAATGGCGATGGTTATCCATTCACATGCAAGCTAGATTTTGATTGCACAAACAATATGGCCGAGTATGAAGCATGCATCATGGGACTCCGAGCGGCTATAGAGCAAGGAATAAGAACCATGGAAGTATATGGAGACTCTGCATTGGTGATTTACCAGCTTAGAGGAGAATGGGAGACAAGGGATCCTAAATTGATTAATTATCGAAAGGTAGTTCTGGGGTTACTTGAGGAGTTCGATGACATCATTTTCAACTATATCCTACGAGACGAAAACCAAATGGAAGTTGCTCTAGAAACTTTAACTTCAATGATTAAAGTGAATAAAGAGGAAGAAATGAGACCCATTCAGATGAGTATCTTTGAGACTCTAGCTCACTATTGTAAAATTGAGGAAGAAGAAAAGGATGATAACCCTTCGTATCAGGATATATTGCAATATGTGAGAGATCGTAAATACCCAGAACAAGCAACTGAAAATGATAAACAAACTTTAAGGAGATTAGCTTGCGATTATGTTTTGGACGGGGACATCTTGTACAAAAGAAGAAAGGACCAAGTACTATTGAGATGAGTTGACGCCGTGGAAACTAAGTTAATCTTGGAAGAAGTTCACGAGGGTGTTTGTGGGACATACGCTAATGGTTTCACGATGGTTAGACAAATCATGAGGTTTGGATATTATTGGTCGACCATGGAAAGGGATTGTATCAACTACGCCAAGAAATGCCATAAATGTCAGATTTATGGAGACAAGATACATGTACCACCTTCACCTCTACATGTTATGACTTCTCCATGACCCTTTTCCATGTGGGGCATAGATGTCATTGGGCCAATATCACTGAAAGCTTCAAATGGACATCGATTTATTTTCGTGGTCATTGACTACTTCACAAAATGGGTAGAGGTCACTTCTTATGCAAATGTTACTAAATCGGTGGTAAGTCGATTCTTGAAGAAAGAGATCATTTGTCGATATGGGATGCCTGAGAGAATCATATCAGACAATGCATTGAACTTGAACAACAGAACGATAGCAGAAGTTTGTAGTCAGTTCAAAATTAAGCATCATAACTCTTCTCTGTATCGCCCAAAAATGAATGGGGCAGTAGAAGCAGCCAACAAGAACATTAAGAGGATAGTGGGGAAGATGATTGAGACTTATAGAGATTGGCATGAGAAATTACCATTTGCACTCTTAGCTTATCGAACATCCGTCAGAACTTCTACAGGGGCAACTCCTTTCTCATTGGTTTATGGGATGGAAGCAGTGTTACCCATTGAAGTAGAGATACCGTCTCTCAGAGTCTTGTCAGAAACAAAGTTGGATGAGGCTGAGTGGATACAATCGTGATATGATCAGTTGAACTTGATTGAAGAAAAGAGGCTAAGGGTCATTCGTTATGGTCAGATGTATCAGAAGCGAATGATACGGGCTTACGACAAGAAAGTGCGACCAAGGGAATTCCATGAGGGGGATCTTGTGTTGAAAAAGATCCTTCCCATTCAGAAAGACTTCAGAGGAAAATGGATGCCGAATTGGGAAGGGCCGTATGTCATGAAAAAGGCTTTCTCTGGGGGTGCATTGATCTTAGCAGAAATGGATGGAAAGAGTTTGCCCAATCCAGTGAATTCAAACTCAGTCAAAAATTACTTTGTCTAAAGGAGAAGAATTCAGGGTGAAAACCCACAAAGGGCGCCTTGATTTTTTTTTCTTAAAAAAAATGGAGAGGCCAAGGTGAAAACCCGCAAAGGGCGCCTTGTGACCAAAGGGGTTTTGAGTTGAAAACCCGAAAGGGCAGCTCAAATTTTGAAGAACACACAGTAATCTTGCTCAACAAAGAGTGAAGCGCGTTGCGTATCGGGGCATCAACAAAATACTCCGGATCTTTTAAACACATGTTGAATTCAAGAAAGACTTCATGGAGCTAGTGTATAGACGCTCAAGCAGCGATATCTAGGGCATCTAACTTTTGTCCTGCTTGCTATCTTTAGATTGTATTTCTTCTCAAAGATAGGTTTTCAGATTAATTGCCCTTGTATTTTTGACAAATTCATTCAAATCTAATTATTCTCAAGATTTATTCATCTTTTATTATTCTTAAAGTATGTTTCATTGAAATAATGATAAATGAATTAAATAATTTTAACAAATGAAGTTTTGCGCATTACTCTGGAAATTTCTAGATGATACAAGAAACTAAAACTGGACAATTGTTCGAGAAATTCACGTAAGTAAGGGTTGAATGAACTTGAGGAATTTCTTTCTTCCAGACCGAAGTGATGATTGGAAAAATCAAACGATTCAATTCTAAGAAAAGATCATCTTGCAACTATTCTAAGTGGGTCATAGCATTTGAAGAATGATACAAGCCTACAGGCTGAGCAGGAATAATACTTTGAGAGAAGTAAGGATAAACGAAGGAATGAGTGGTGACGTCTGAAATAGGGGTCATATTCATAACATTTTACATCATAACATGTCTAATTAGGAGCATGTGACTCACTTCGATTATAGTATCCTAATCATCAGGCATAAACACATATGTATTCTACAGGTTATGTAGGTCAAGGATGAGGCGCCTTAACCCCGAAAGCGATAAGGTAACAGACCAAAGCATAGTAGATCTGGCCTTTACGTGTTTACACTAAAGCAGATCCAAAATAACAAGATTTGGCTTCTCTATCTTCGACGATGAGGAAATCGAAGACATAGCAGATCTGACTTTCGGATGTTCTCACACCAAAGCAGATCCAAGATAACAGATCTGGCATTTCCATTTCGACGGAGAGCAGATACATAGCAGATCTAACCTTCAGATGATTTCACTGAAGCAGATCCAAGATGATTTGGCATTCTTGTGTTTACAAGGAACAAATCGAAGACATAGCAGATTTGACTTTCGGATGTTCTCACACCAAAGCAGATCCAAGATAACAGATCTGGCATCTCCATTTCGACAGAGAGCAGATACATAGCAGATCTAACCTTCAGATGTTTATACTGAAGCAGATCCAAGATGATTTGGCATTCTTGTGTTTACAAGGAACAAATCGAAGACATAGCAGATTTGACTTTCGGATGTTCTCACACCGAAGCAGATCCAAGATAACAGATCTGGCATCTCCATTTCAACAGAGAGCAGATACATAGCAGATCTAACCTTAAGATGATTTTACTGAAGTAGATCCAAGATGATTTGGCATCTTTGTGTTCACAAGGAGCAAATCGAAGACACAGTAGATTTGGCTTTCATGTGTTACGCTGAAGCAGATCTAAGATGATTTGGCATCTCTATATTGTCAGGGAACAAATCAAAGAAGCAGATTTGGCATCTCTGTGTTCGACGGAGAGCAGATCAAAGATATCAACATGATAGTCATGAGTTTGCAAGGAGCAGGTTGAGGAATCCTGATCTGATAAAGCTGGGCAAATTTGGCCTATTATAGTCTTTTCTCGATTCCTATTATATGGAAATGAGCAAAGAGGGGCAGCTGTAATAACCCAAATTCGCCCAGGCCTTAAACTAAAATAAAAAAGTAAAAAATAAAAAAATAAAGTCCATTTATTTTTTAAACAGTCCGTTTACAGTGCTAAAGCCCAAATCCAAACAGCTTAAACCTACTGGACCCATTTACACCCAAAAAATAACCCAACACCTTGACCAAGGTTTACACGGGGCCCACAAGGCCCAAAGCTGTAAAAACAAACAAGGGAACCCTAGGGTTTCCTGAGAACTCAGCGCCGCAATGAAGTTCTGGAAACTTCGGGCACTCTAAGCAACGCGACCCTTCATCTCGTACAGATTCAACGGCCCAATCGTCGCCACCAAGCATGTCGTGATTTCTCGACTCTGCCATCATACATCGCGCCACCATCGACGAGCAAATCACGCCATAATCGTCAGATCTCCTCACGCTATGATCCGGCATTGGCTCCATCAGCGCGCAAGACATTAGTGATCGAGCGAGATCCTCGCGGTCACCTGCAGGAAAAGGAAAGAAATCAAAGCAAAATTGCAGTAAATAGATTAGAACAGAGTTTGGAAAGAAATCTTTCGATTTCTTTCCAAAATAAGTAGTAGATTAAGGCTATAAAGCCTTTTCTCAAATCTGTAAAAAGGACACTTACGATATACACACATAAAGAGAAAAACACCACAAAGATATTGTATACCAAATATTTTTGCAATAATATATCAGAAAGATTTCATGAGAAACGAAGGTGATCTATTGTTCTCTTTACTTTTATTTTATTTTTCTTTACTTTAATTTAAGCAACCTGCATATAATATCTTAAAAATAGAGGAGAGAGGAGTACCTTCTGGATTCACCGAGAAAAGCGAAGCTTTTCAGATCCTGACCGCCGTGTGTGGCGGAGTTGGTGACGGCGCGTGAGGCTGAGCATGGAGGTCCGATAAACGGAGCAAACCGGCCTAGGGCCGGAGCTTAGAGGGCTGGGAAAAGTTTCAGAGGATTTCTCTCGTTTTGTTTTTCTAAACCAGGTGCAAAATGATCTTAAAGCTCAGAATTTGGCTTATATAGCCCAAATGAAACGATGGCATTTTAGTTTAACTCAATAAGCATAAAACGGTGTCGTTTCAAAGCTCAGGATCCGCGTGTTGACCCGATTACCCAGGGAGGATCCGCGTGCTTTCGTAAAGTGGGTTAATTTCTCAATTAGTCTTCTCGCAATTTTAATATTTATAATTTTATTCTTATTTATTTTTTAATTTAACTCTAACGTTTAATTTTATTTCAATTTAGTCCTCACAGTGATTTTAAAACGGTATTAGGGAAACGGTGTCGTTTTGGGATTAGGGCTAAATTGCCCAAGGAGTCCTCTGAATTTAATATGCATTTCAATCAGGCCCAGAATTTTTATTATTTTGCAAACTAACTCCCAAATTTCTTAATTAAATTCAATTTTGATCCTTTTATTTTATATTTTTTTAAAAAAAATTATTAGTTATATAAAATAGTATATATTCTTCATTAGATTATTATTATCATTTTTTAAAAAATTTTCTTTTATTATATATTTTATTATATATATATATTTATTCTATTTTTTATTTTTATTTTTTTTATTTTTATTTTATTATATTTTATATGTAAAATATTTGTTATATTATTATTATACATATTTCATATTACATTTCATTATATTTATTTAAGTTTGTTTTATCACATATATAGTATTATCGTGCATTATTAAATATTGTATTTTAATTATATATATATTTTTAAGTTACTCACTTTTTTATATATTTCAATACGTATTAAATTTTTATATATTATTTTATTTTATATCATCTATATGTTAAGTGCTAGTTCATAATATTATTAAGTGTTGTTTGTTTGATATATATATTACTACATTATTATTATTTTTTATATATTGTCACATTTGTTTTGTATATATATTTATATGTTTAATTGTATATCATGCATTGTTTTTTTAATTAATTATCTTTGTATGTTCGTATATTATGTTCATTCATCTTCAATATATGCTATGTGTATCTTTGTATATATGATGTTATTTTAAACATGTATGTATCTAGTGTATGATCTTTGTATTATTGCCATTGTATTGTTTAAATGCATGTTTTATTTGCTTATTATTGCAATATTCTATCTTATATTCCATAACGATAATATGATTCCTCATGCATTAATTAAAAACAAGATTCCGAAGTTTTCAAAAATCAAAAGGCAATGTTTGGTGTTTGGAAGCTTCAAGAAAAGTAGTGCCCTAACTTACTGGGTTGCAATTTTTCTCGTTGAGTTTGAATAGTCAAGCACCCTTCTAAGTTTTTAAGGTTTTCAAAATATGAGCAATTGTCTTGGAATTTCAAAGCGTTGTGTCCTAACTTACTGGATGTGGCGTTTTGTCGTTTCGAGATAGAGATTTTCAAAAAGGCTAGTTTAGCTTCGAATGTCTTAAAAATATTGCGTCCTAACATACTGGATGTGATATTTGAATTCGTTTGATACAAGTGAACCCTAATTTTCAAAATCAAAATATTCTAAAGAGGATTGCATGTTAAAATTTTTAAATTTCTGACATTAAAGACACTTGATAACCAATTAGGTACCAATTTTTGGGTGTTACGAGGATGCTAACCCTTCCTTGTACGTAACCGACTCCCGAATCCGTTTTCTTAACTTTCGTAGACCAAAATTAATGTTTTAAAACAAAACATTTTATAAGGTGATCCAATCACACCTAAAAAGATTGGTGGCGACTTCCGTTTTCGTTTTTCTTAAAGTCGATTCCCATTTTCCAAAACTCGATTTAAAAAAATGGTCTCAACAAGGATGATAAAATATGATTCGTCAACTCAATTAACTCAAAAAAATTTCATTCGATTCGATTCGATTTCAGTCGAATGCTCACCCCCTATTTATATGTATGTGATTGTGTTTATATTAATCTCACATTGAGCTTTATATCTCACCCCATTTAGTTTTCTAATTTTACAGATATTCCTGAGGTTAGGATTCGATGATAGTTTTTGGACTAGTTTCTCGGAAGTCATTTTAAATTAAAGTAATTAAATTTGTTTTTGATATTTTGATATTTTGGGTTTGTAATAAATTTGATTACGGACTGTAGCATGAGACTTTATTTTGGGGATTTTTCATTCTGATTTGCATAAATTACTTGCATGAAATTTAGTTTTTTTTTAAAAATTGCATAAATTAGTATTTGATAAGATTTCGCTTGAAACTCGACTTTTAAATAGAATATGTTAATAAATATTTTTCCGCTGCATTTTTGAAAAATGTGTTTTTTAATAAAATTAGACTTAGTTTTCAAAATTATTAATGTTTACAAATTAGTTTTTTAAAGACATTTGATTTATAAAGTTAATATGTTTTTATTTTCGAAATAATGACGAATAACCATTACAGGAAAATAGGCATTTAGCGGCGTTTTTAGTGGCGTTTGAATGAAAAACGCCGCAAATATTATACATTAGCAGCGTTTGAAACAAAACGCGGCAAAAAACTGAGCAATAGTGGCGTCTTTATGCAAAACGCTGCAAAAAATTGAGCAGTAGTGGCGTTTTTATCCAAAACGTCGCGAAAAACTGAGCAATAGTGGAGTTTTTATCCAAAACGCCGCAAAAAACTGAGCAAAGTGGCGTTTTTATCCAAAACACCGTGAAAAACTGAGCAATAGTGGCGTTTTTGTCCAAAACTCCGCGAAAAACTGAGAAATAGTGGCGTTTTTGGTCCAAACGCCACAAAAGGTTGAGCTATAGTGGAGTTTTCATAAAACCGCTGCGAATATTTATTATTTTTTACTTAACATCTCTATTTTGTTATCCCCGAAATGCCTTAGTATTTTTCCAAAATTAGTTCCCCCTCTCCAAAATCAAACTTAATTAACTACTTTTGAATGCATCGATTTTTATTTTGAATCTTATAAAATTGAATCCAACTTAAATAAAACTTTACGTCTCAAATTAAAAATTCAACTTGAATTCGAGTTTTTACAATCTCAAGTGAATCATACTAAATTAGGGACATAACTATGGGGTTGAAAGGGTTTCGACCCCCCTTAAAATGAAATTTTTTTCATTTAAACCCTTAAACCTTAAAACTGTAAACTTTACAAACTAAATCCTTATAAGGGTTTAATTAAACCATTAAACCCTAAACATAAACACTAAAACTCCAAACCCTGAAAACAAATTATAAATGGAAAAATTATGGGGACTTATAATGATCCAATAAGAAAATAATCAGATTGCATTTTCACTTACAATTGAATTTTAGCCCCTAAACCCTAAACTCTAAAGCCAAATCCCAAAACCTTAAACCCTAAACCCTAAAATATAAAGCCTAACCCTTAAATCATAACTCATGAGCTATAAACCTTTAAACCCCAAAACTTCAAACTCTAAAAACTAAATCCTTAAACCCTTATACCCTAAACCATAAACCCTAAAATTGTAAACCCTAAAAATAAATTTCAGAAACAATAAAAGAGGAAAAAAAGTGAAATGGCAAAATGATGCATTTCACAAATGGATGACTAATATATCAAAATGTTAATTTTCCTTTTCAATTCAACATATATTTCATGTTTACTTTCAGGTTTATGAAAAATATTATTTTGGAATTCATAATTCTCTCTCTTAAATTATGGTTAACATTCTAATTTAGTTCTTTTAAAACGTTTTATTTGAGTCATCAAATAACAAGTGTCTTAACAATCATATTCTTCTTTCATTTTAGTTGTTAGCTTGGGCATTAAAATTTGGATATCTAGATTAGGGTATAACGTGAATCAAATTTTAATTAAGTTAAACAATAGTGGCATTTTTTATACAAACGCCACTAATATGTATTAAAAAGATATTAGAGCGTTGTTGTTTTATGCTACGTAATTAGTGGCATTTGTCCCAAAACGCCGCAAAATGTTATGCTTTAGTGGCATTTTATCCAAAACGCCATAAATGTGTATTACGAGTCCAAAAAACGACATTGTTTTATCCTTGTTATTAGTGGCGTTTTGTCCAAAACTCCGCAATAAGTTATACATTAGCAGCGAAATGGTGCTGTTTTATGTTTTGTTTTTAGTGGCGCTTTGTAAAAACACCACAAATATGTATTAGGAGTTCACGAAACAACACCGTTTAGCCTTGTTATTGGTGGCGCTTTGCCCAAAATGCCGCAAATATGTGTTATGTGTTTTCAAAACAGCGCCGTTTTATACTTTGTTTTTAGTAGCTCTTTATTAAAAATGCCGCAAATATGTATTAAGGTTTTAGAAAACGTCACCGTTTTGGCAATGTTATTAGTGGCGTTTTGTCCAAAATGACGCAATAGGCTATACATTACCGGTGTTTTAGCCAAAAAAGCAGCAAATATGCGTTAAATGTTTGCAAAACGTCTCCGTTTTGTCCTTTGTTTTTAGTGGCGCTTTATTAGAAATGTTATAGACTGATTCAGTTTTATACGAAAACGTCATCATTTTTTTCATCCAGTATATCCCTAAAGTTAAACCCAAAAGAACATAATTTTCCCCCACCCAAATTTCCCCAAATCCCTAAATTTTCCCCTAATCCCTAAATATTTCCCAGAATCAAAATCGAAACATCCTTCGCCGTTGAAGACTCTGAGCGGACGACCTGCTGCATCACCGTCTCATCTACTGCGACCGCCACTTTCGCTCTCCGCTACCACAACCAATCGGTAACTTTCAGTACTTGGTTTAAAATTTATCAGTAATATTTTCTTGTTTTGAGAGTGTTAATGGCTGATGTTAATCACCATAAACATGGTATTTTAAGGTATGTATTCGTTTATATTCATGTTATCTCATTTGGGTTTGTCTTTTTTTATTTGATTGGTGGCAGATGAGTTCTTTATTTTCCACTTCATGTTAAATCATTTGGGTTTTTCTTTTCTTTTTTTCTAAACTTATTTTCTTTTTCTTGATGTTTACTAAAATCTAGCATCTTGTTTGCGTTTTTGTTCTTCATGTTATTTCATATGGGTATGTGTTCAGTTTTGTTGAAAGCTTTTTCCTTTTCCTAATGTCCATTAAGGAATGTTATCAAATGCCATTGGTTTGTTCAATTTTGCATTTCTATTGGTTTTCCTTTGTGCTGTTTATAGAAAAGATTATTGGTTTCGATGCTACTTATGTTGTGATTTCTAGTTTCTACAGTAATTATTTTGTCACTTGTGGGTTTCAACTTATCAATTTTGTGGATTTTCTACAAATACCACGTATGGTAGACTAGTATTTTTGCTTATTTTCCTTCTTTATGATGTTTCTCTTCGTAGAATGTAATCTTTTTTGTCCTTTCTCTTTTGGATTAAACCTGTTTCCTTGGTGTTGTAGGTGATTCAAGGGCAGGCATAGAAAACCCATTGAAGTGGCTCTTTTCTAGCAATTTGGCATCAAATTATCAGGACCTGCATTTGCTTCTCTTTTCATACACTAAAAGCAATACACAAAAAGCTTAGATAGCCAAAAGGTTAGTTAATCTTTTATTTTAATTTTTTTTTCGTTTTTTAAATTACTATTCTTGTTTATCCTTAGATTATTTTTTAATTTCATGGTTGTTCATTGTTTGCAGGTTTAATTTAATTTGCCATCCAATTTAATCAACTCTACTATCCAATTTACAATTTCTAAGAGGTATGTATGTTTAATTTGTCATTGTTTTCCTCTACAATACATAGATATAATAATACTCAAATTTAGAAGTCATCAAGTACAAAACTGTTCCTCTTGCCCGCATTGTAGCAAAAATATTATCATCATATGCATGCATATATTCCACCATGCTATTTATGGCACAGTAGGTCCATTCAACTCTTTTAAGTAGAAGAGATTTATCTTATATTAAATATTGAAAATTTTATCAACAAATTGCACACTAAAAAAATAAAGCTAGTTTTAAACTTTAAAATGATATTATTGAAAGAAAACGTTGAAATGTAAAAGGGAATGAACTTTAATGAATGTTGCCCAATAGCCAGCTTGGATAATGTGAAATGCAGTGGTTGATTATCAAATGGGCCAATTCTAGTAACCCAATGCCCCGAACCCCTTTTTTATGGAGGTATATAAGTTAAGAAAATATTTATTCTGAATACGTCAATAGATAAGCTTACAGTGTATCAATAATATGAAAATTTAAAAATAATATTATCCAAAAATAAAAACAAAGAAAGGTTGCATATGGAGATAAAAATGGTATTAAAATTGGCGATGAAAAAAATAGTAGGCGGTGGCACCATTACTTATCTAGAGAAATGAGAGGGGGATGGGGATGAGGATGTTGGCACCATTAAGGAACAGTGACATGAAGGCCTTGGTTTACCTCTGCACCAATCCTCAACATAAAAATGGACTATCCCACCACACAGATCCAACAACAAGGCTCCAAGTTGAAGAACAAAATTTATTCATGTGATTTTTTTCATGTGATTTTTCACATTGTCAAATTTTATTTTTATTATTTATTTTTTATGGAACAAAGTTGACATTTCATCTTATACGGTTTTCAACTTTTTATACGCAATTTTTTAAATTACATATTTTGGATTAATTTATTTAAATTTTATTTAATAAAAATATTTTTTTAAAGGGAAATAATATTTATCTTAATGTTAAATATATATCATATAATAAATTACATAAATATATATCATATAATAACTCACATAAATATATATCATATAATAACTTACATAACTTACAAAACTTACATAATACATAAATATATATCATAAATATATATCATATCATAACTTACACAACTTACATAATACATAAATATATATCATATCATAACTTACATACCTTATATAAATGTATATCATAACATAACTTACATAACTTACAAAGCTCACTTAACTTACGTAATACATAAATATACACTTGAAAATCCCGCTGCCTGAATTAGTTTACACCTACTAGATAATTTATACTTGATATATATTATCTATTTCAGTAAACGCAATTTATTGTCAACTTTAGATTTCAAGAACTACGAAATGGATAGGAGTTGGATGAATTTGTCAATGGTAAGCAATGCCTATCGAAATGGAGTACAAACTTTTCTAAATTTTTCATTTCAAAATGCAAGCCAAGAGAATATGATTCTTTACCCGTGTAAGAAGTGTGGCAACATCAATTGGCATTTTCGTGAAGTTGTCTACGAACATCTAATTGTTGATGGCTTTATTCGGGGGTATAAAAAATGGATTTTCCATGGAGAGTGTACATCTAGTGGAACTTCTTAATGATTAATCCGACTTATCCTAGTACTACTTACCATCAGTATGTTAGACAAGATGACATGGAAGGTATGTTGCGGGATGCATTTAATATGCACAATCATGGTCAGCAATCGTTTCCACCTGACTTTATTGTATCCGATGATTGTAATATTGGTGGAAATGTTTTTTGCGAAACGGGAACAAGTGCTCCTAATAAGGAGCCAAATGAAGAAGCGGTGAAGTTCTACAATTTACTTAATGAAATGAACGAAGAACTTTACGTGGGATCAAAATATTCGAAATTGTCCTTCTGCATTCGTCTATTTCACTTAAAATGTTTGAGAGGGTGGACCAGAAACTCTTTTACAATGCTGCTAGAGTTTCTGAGAGAGATGTTTCCGTTTGCAAAAACCCCCCAATCTTGTCAAGATATGAATAGACTAATAAAAGATTTGGGCCTTGGGTACGATAAAATTCATAGTTTCCCAAATGACTGCATGTTTTACTGGGGTGATTAGAAAAACCAACAGTCTTGTCATGTGTGCAGTAAGTCTCGTTGGATGAATAGGAATACAGAAGATATGAATGCGGATAAAGGTGGGGCACAGTTAAGAAAGAAGCCAGTTAAGGTTTTGCGATATTTTCCCCTAATACCAAGACTTCAAAGGCTTTTCATGTCGTCAAAGACAGTCGATTCTATGAAGTGGCATAATGATGAACGGACCAATGATGGATTATTAAGGCATCCTGCTGATTCTTTAGCTTGGAAGTCGTTTGACAGTAAATTTCCAAGCTTTGCAAGTGATCCTCGAAATGTGAGGCTTGGGCTAGCAGCTGTCGGCTTTAATCCTTTTAAAATCATGAGTACTTCCTACAGTACTTGGCCTGTAGTGCTTGTTCCTTACAATTTGCCTCTATGGATTTGCATGAAGTAATCTTCTTTTATATTATCTATGATTATCCCTGAAGAGAAAGGTCCCGAAAATGATATCGATATTTATTTACAGCCACTTATTGAAGAGTTAAAACAATTATGGTCGAGGGTTGAGACATATGATGTGTTAAGAACGGAGAACTTTAATTTACGTGCAGCTTTGTTATGGACAATTAATGATTTCCCGGCTTATGCCAATTTATCTATTTGGAGTACCAAAGGACGTTATGCTTGTCCTTGTTGTGCTGCACAAACATGTTCGAAATGGTTATATAATGGGAAGAAGTTCCATTATATGGGGCATCGTCGATGGTTGGATGGAAATCATAGATTTAGATTTCAGAGGACTTTATTTGACGATTTGAAGAGTTTAGAGAAGCTCCTGAGCAGACCATTGGATCTAAAATCTTGTTCATGTTAAAAGATATGGATTTCAGTTATGGGAAGATGAATCAACCATCCAACATACAAACAAGGAGAAGATCGAGAGATGAACCTGATGAAGAGGATAATCCTAATGAGGCAGACTTGTGAAAAAAAAGAAGTATTTTTTTTGAGTTGCCTTATTGGGAGCATTACATTTTACGACATAATCTTGATGTCATGCATATTGAGAAGAATGTTTGCGAGAACATCATCCGGACAATTTTGAATGTCGATGGAAAATCAAAAGACAATTTTCAGAGTTGACTTGATTTAGTTGACATGGGAATTCAGCGTGATCTTCAACCCCAAGTACTTTCGAATGGGAAATATCGGTTGCCACCTCTAATTTTTGCAATGTTAAAGGAAGAGAAAGAAGTGTTCTGCACAGTGTTGAAGGATATAAAGGTCCCAGATGCGTATGCATCAAATATATCTCGATGTGTGAGTCTTAAAGATCGAAGACTATATTCTTTAAAATCATATGATTATCACATCTTGATGCAAGATTTACTGCCACTTGCTTTACGATGCTGTATGTCAAAAAAGGTTACGTCCTGTATAATAGAACTTTCCAATATAATGAAAGCTATTTGTGGAAATGTTTTGGATTTTGAAGAACTTGAGAAAGTACAGGATTGAGCTTCTTTGACTTTATGCAGTTTGGAGAAGATCTTTCCACCTTCCTTCTTCACTATTATGGTGCACTTGGTAATCCATCTCCCTCGTGAAGCAATAATT
This sequence comes from Gossypium hirsutum, assembly GCF_007990345.1. Taxonomy (NCBI): domain Eukaryota; kingdom Viridiplantae; phylum Streptophyta; class Magnoliopsida; order Malvales; family Malvaceae; genus Gossypium; species Gossypium hirsutum. The sequence goes on from NC_053429.1 coordinate 18,481,935, forward strand.
GGAGGACCAGTTTTTATCGATGGATATATCATATAGAAAGGTGCTAATTTATTTGTAAAGTATTCATTCATCACCTCTATACATTTAGTTACAACTTTTGATAATGTTGTATATCGTGTTTAGGTTCCTAAGCAAATTGAAGTCTTATTTTGTAAATAAGTGTTATCCAGAAGGATCAATTGCTGAAGGCTGCTTAGCAAAGGAGTGTATGATCTTCTGTTCCAGATATTTAGAAGATGTTGAAACAAGATTGAATAGACCAAGTAGAAATGTTGGGCTTAATGATCCCAACTTTACCAAGACTTATTTATTTCAAAGTTAAAGAGAACCAATAGGTAAAGTTGAAATTGTAGAATTAGAAGAAAGATCTTGGGTACAAGCACATAGATATGTTCTTTTTCACCACGATTCAATTGAACTATTATGCAAGTAAGTTCTAGAATATGATAAATATTCATCTTTTTTATTTGTTTATTTTCTAACCAATTAAACCTCTTTTTTAACATAGTGAGTTCACACAAATCTTGAGATCTCGATCACGCTCCCGAAGATTACAACAACGAGAGATTAATAAGTTATTCATAGAATGTTTCCATAAATGGTTAAGTCAAACGGTATGCAACTCAACCTTTTATTGACAAATAATAATGTTTTATCATAACATTTATAATTACTCAATGTACTTTCGGTTCAATAGGTTTGGAGTGGGAAGGACGTTAATAACAAAGTTAAATGGCTTTCTCAAGGCCCGAATAAAGTAGTAAAAAGATATAGTGCCTTCATCATCAATGGATTCAGATTTCATACAAAATATCGCGAAAGATTTAGGAGAACTCAAAATTGTGGAATAGTTGTTAATTCTTCAATTACAAGTTATGCTAGTGCTAGGGACAGCAATCCTATTGAGGGAAATGTGGAGTATTACGGACTTCTTACTGATATTATTGAATTGGATTACTATGGAAAATGGAAAGTTGTCTTATTTTGATGTGATTGGGCTTATGTTAATACTGCTCGCGGAATTAAAAACGATCAATTTGGTTTTACAATGGTGAATTTCTCTCGATTGATTCACACTGGAGAACAATTGATAGACGATTCTCAAGTGAAATAAGTTTTTTACTCGAAAGATCCAACTGATGAGGGTTGGTACGTTGTACTCCGAAACACCCCTAGAGACTTGTTTGACATGGGCAATGGAAGTAGAGATGACATCGTCGAAAGATCAGAAACTTTGCCTTTTCCAGAACAAAACTTAAATGAAAATATCCCTAGTACTAGTACACAATTTCAATGGGTTCGTCAAGATGTGGATGAAGATATTTACGAATTATGATGCAACAAGATTTTAAGATTTTTTAATTATATGTAATATTATAATTTTAATCTTGCTCATGTTATATAATTAACTATTTTATACGTACTATTATTGTTGTAATTTGTTACTAAAATTTCAACTATTTTATGTGTATTGTAGGAAAAATGCGTAGAAGAAGATTACAAGATTTAAGTATTGTCCAAAATATTCCAAATTCGGAAGAAGCAAATAGTGAATAGCAGACAGTTATTGGATCTTCGAATGTGCCAGAGACACTTGACGAGCCTGTAGAATTTCAAAGTAATGTTAGGTTTCTTTTACATGTGTGTTGACTTTTATTATTGATTTATTTTTCATTTTTAATATAAATAATAACATATCACTTTTCAAATGAAAGTGGTGGGACGCGCAGAGGTCGAGGACGTACGCTACTTAAAGATTTATACAACTTAAATCCTGTCGAGCGTGTCAAAGTAAGTAGAAACAGCCATGGTCAGCCTGTTGGATCTGAAGCTCGACTTTTAGCGGGCTATTTGTGTATTATAGCACGAAATGTCAATATGTTGCCCATCAACTACGAATCATGGCATCACATGCCTGATAGCAGCAAAAATCAAGCTCTCGATAATATTAAGGTAATAGAACATCTAATTGTTATTTATAATACTTTGGTTTAAGTTTCATTTATATTTACATTCTAAACTTGTGTTTTTTTAGGAGAGATTTGCTTTATAGGTCTCAGATGACTATATCAAGAAGGCATTGGGTAAAAAATGAAGAGACCATAAAAGCACTTTGAAAAAACAATATTTTAAGAAAGACATAAGCCTCGAAGAAAAATTGCGAAATGTCCCGTCGGGAATGCTGAGGTACCAATGGGAAGATGCAGTTAGATTCTAGAATTCAAAGAAATGAGAGGTATTACGTACTTCCAAATTCTTATAAAATTTTTGGTATATAGTGTTTACTATATACGTAATAATAATTACATTATATAGGACCGTGAGCGAGTTGGAACAAGGAACAGGCAAAAACAAAAATTCATGCACACGGTAGGGTCGAAAAGTTTCGCTTCTGTAGCTGAGGCTGAGGTATTATGAATTTATTAATTCTATCAAATATTAATGACTTTCTACTATTAAATAATATTTTTACTACTATATTGTAGGAAGTCTCGTCTGGTCAAAAAGTTGGATGCCTTCAGCTTTTTGAGATTACGCATAGGAAGAAAGATGGATCTCCTATGACATCCGAAGCTGGACAAATTATGGTATATTTACTTAATAAAATTTGATTTATTATAAATAATTATAATTTTTAATTATAATGGTTTAATTCATCATTAGTAGCTTTAAATAATGTTAAGTTATGTTGCATTCCTTTTTATTATATATTTTGTTTCTAACTCTTTGATTGATTTATTAGGAGAAACTAAAGGAGAAGAAGGCGGAGTATGAAGTGATTGCTTCGATTGATAGTTCTGTTAATCTTGAGAACATTGATAACAAAATTATTACTGAAGTTTTGGGTCCTCAAAGGAATGGTCGGGTTCGATTTCAAGGATCTGGTGTTACCTCGACCCAATATTTTGGATCCGGCTCTCAACAATACATGCCTTCCAGGAGTCAAGTTCAAGCTGAAGTTCAGAGGTTAAGAGACCAGAGAGCTCAGATTCAAGCGAGCACAGTTGAGCAAATTGCCGAGGTTGAAAGAAAATATGAAGAACTCCAGCAACAACTTAGAGCGGATGCAGCAGTGAAGGAGGCAACAGTAGCAGCGAGGAAGGAAGAGGCAGCAACGATGGCAGCAGAGCAGAGCAGAAAGTACGATAAGCTTTAGCTATAGCTTCAGCATATGATGAAGATGTTTCAGCAGTCGCAAAAGTTGTCATCTTAGACATTTGTTTTCTCCTTGTAAGAATATTTTTAACATTGTCACATTTAACATTATTGTAAGAATATTTTGAGTTACTTCATTTATTAATTTACATCGAAGTATCATTTTCATTTAACATTTTTTGTTGTATTTTTTATGCTACATTTGCTATTTTTTGTTGGATTTCATGTTATATTTACTGTTTTTGGTTGGATTTAATGCAAGAAGGGTTGGATATTGGTGAAAAATGTACATTGCAAATCTGCCAAATTTAGCGGCGTTTGTAACAAAAGCAACTTTTAGCGGCTCTTCCCCAAAAATGCCACTAAAAGTCATGACTTTTAGCGGCGCTTTCCCCACAAATGCCACTAAAAGTTATGATCTTTTGTGGGGCATTTTCTATAGCGGTTTTTTTTGCGGCGCTTGTGAAAACATCGTAAATAGTTCTAGCGGTGCTTAAAAGCTCCGCTAAAGGCCAAAAAACAACGCTGCTAAAAGTCTGTTTTCATGCAGTGAATCAAGTTCTCCAATTTTAAATAAAAAGATAAATGATTTAGAAGTATGATTGAAAATCTGAAATAGTTTTGAATAAATGATTGAATGTTTACAACGAGATATTATTTATTTCGATTTCTAAAATTTTCATGGTTTTTATGAAATTAAAATAAACGCTTTATTTTGATCACAAAAAAAATGTTTTATTTCATTTGTTTTGAATTGATAAGCCAATAGTTTTAAAATTTCAAAAGTTTATTTCGGCCATTTTCGTGGACCAATGGTTTTAAAATGAGATTGGAAAGAAAGTTGAACATTTGATTTTACTAGTTTTGAACAAATTGCGCAAATGATTTAAAGAAAGTAAGTTTGAAATTAAGAAAACTTTCTCTAGGCCATTTCGATAGCCAATGTAGCTTTTCAAATTCAACCATAATGATTGGGCTCGATTTGGGATGTTACAGTATCAAAGGAGCAGACTGCCTTCAGTGACATAACCGCCTCCGGACGTACCAACCTCCAAAGTACAAATCTTACACAAAAGATGTGGAAATGCGGTATCTGCAAATACATGTGTTAGGTTGTACTATAGTTAGAATGGAGTAGGTGACTACTCGGAGGATCGTACCCAAGGGAGGCGAGCATTAAATTAATTCTAACTTACACTTAAATAGATCTAATTAATACTTTAGTCGGATTATAGTACAAATGATTAAAAGAAGGGTTTTGGATAAATGATAATAAAATAATAAGAAAAGAATTAACAAAAAATAAATGAAAAGCAAAAAATTAATTAAGAGAATATATATCAAATATGGGCATGGTGAGTAGCTCGCATTGGTAATTGTGATCAACTGTCGTATCGGGTTTTCTAGTTCAATCAACTAGTCAATACCCCAACATGATTTTTCGATATGTCCTCTAGAATACTGAGTCGACAAGAACTATTTATCATCCGACCTCACAGTCCAGACCGATTCAGGGTTAAGGTGTTCACGGATATGCCATACCAATTTTGGGTTAATTTCCACCTTGATGGCTTCCTAGGGTCCGGGTTCTTTCTTTCCTTAACAACTGATATGTTGAGAAATCCCTACAAAATAGTTAATTATTCATACCTTCACTTGCTAATCCCCCACAAGAGGATTAGTTCCTCATGGTTCTAGTAAACCATATAAACTTGAATGAAATAATGAGCATGAAGAGCAATTCAAGAGTAATAGTTTAGAAGAAGCCTGATTGTATTGACTTTAAATGCAAAAGCCTCATAGAGTTTGAGAATAATTTCAGAAGTTGATTTCTTCCTGAAAGCAAATAACAAGAATGTAAATAAATTCTAAACCCTAAAAGAAAAGAAAAACTAAAGTCTAAAAATAAAGAGAAAATTATACAAAGGAAAAAGGTGTCCATAATGTGTTAGCTAAGCCTATTTATAGATTTAGGATGGTCGTTGTCCTTAACCTTAGGTCAGCTGACGTTCTCGAATTTAAAGTTGGATTATTCAGACCTAAACGCCTCTAACTCATATTAATTTCCCGTACAGAGGTGATGTTGCGACACACCAGGTCCTGTGTCGCGACATCGAGGGTAGTATGCTTAGCTTCAGGGTGTCTTCAGGGGTATGCAGCGACATCCTCAGGCTGTTCCGCGAGATTAAAGGTAGTCTTGGGTTTCTTCAGTTCTGCTCCCTATGTTGCGACATCTAATGCTCTTTGTTGCAACCTAGTGACCAATATTGACTTAATATGTCTTCTAATGGTTCTTTCACACTCACAGAACATATTAGCTCACCCTTAGGTCTCATTCGGTCCCTAAGGTCAATAAAAGACTCAAATAACACATTTTATTACACTTTAACTAAACTTGCTGAAATGTAATTAAAACATAACTAAAATGCTTATGTTCAAGCTCCCAAAGTACGAAAACTAGTTTAATTTGCTACACCAAATTACGACAGATCATGTCACGATACAGCCATAGGGTGTCGCAACATAGCCTTGAAGACACGCCCAAGCCAATAAACTGCCAACTGCGCCGTGACACAGGCAAGAGGCTGTCGCGACATCAACATGATGAGCCGAATTAATAAGTCAAGGGTGTGTCCGTCTGCACAACAAACTTTAATGAAGATTAGTCAACTAAATTAGGTCAAAGACCAATGACCAACCCCATATGTATAAATATGATTGCTTTGCATAGTTTATGGACGATTTTTTACTAAGTTTAATTTTTTTTTTCTATTTTGTTTTATTTTTACTTGTAATTTAGGTTTTCTTTTTCAGTTGTAAGCGTAGGTTTTTTTCAGTTGTAAGCGTAGTTTAGTTTTTATTTCATTCTTTTCGGAATTCAGATTATGGATCCAGTGAACTATTCAACGGATTACTGTTTGCACCACTATTAATATATCAGGATTCTTCTTATCTCATCTCTTTTCTTGATTTCTTTTTAATCTTTATATTTTTAATCGAGTTCATGATATGTGTCAGATCCATAGGGAACTAATCCACTAACGGGAGATTAACTAGTGGATGTGGGATTAATTAGCTTTTATGTAGGGTTTCTTAGTGGATCAACTTGTTTGGATAGGAAGAACTTAAAATCCTAGGCCAGCTGACCCTAGGAAGTCATATAGGTTAGAATGAACCCAAAATTGGTATTGTCTATCCGTGAAAACCTTACCCCAATCGTTTCTGGACTATGAGGTTGAGAGATAAGTAGTTCTTGCCAACTCATTAAGTTAGTGGAAGGCTGTGAAACCATGCTAGGTTAATGAGTAGTTGATTGGATAGAAAACCCAAAATATGAGTTAATTATGAACACTGAAGTGAGTTAGTCTTTTGTCATTTAGATCTTATTGGATCTATAATTTTTTCTAATTCTTTTTTATGTTCTTTAATTAGTTTAATAAAATAGTTTCTATCACTACCTTCGCATTCATCGTAATATAGTTTAATTAAAATACTAACTAGACCCATTAACGTAGAAATTAGGATTAGTTTAGTCTCGCCTCCCTTGGGTACGATCCTCGGAGTATTTCCAAACTTTGTTGTATAACTATATTACAACCTGACATGTATACTTGCGAAGATCGCCTAACACTCATATTTGATTGCAATATTCACACTCTAGACGTTAGTATGTCCGAAGGCAGTCAGGGGGCGATTCGTCTTCGCAAAGCTCTGATTTGTTTTCTTTTAGGTTTTAGATTTATTCTTACTATTTTTAAAGTTTGTTTAAAGTTTGTTTAGGCCATTTTTTTTCTTGAAGTTTGTTTGGTGTTTGCACAAACAGGACATTAACTGCACCAAGCCACTTGACCAAATAAGAGTAGAGGTTGGTCGGGGATGTATTGGCTTCTTAATTTTCTTTTTTAATATCATTAGTGATTTTCCTTTCAAAAAAAAGTGTTGGTTTTTTTTATATATATTGAGAGAATATCATATTTTATATTATGTTTGAATATGCAAGAGCTTAAGAGAATAAATCAAATAACAATTTTTTTATGGAACAAATAAGATATTTTCTTTATACATATTGATCGGACTTGTCTAATCGCCTAGTAATCTTAAAAAAAAAATTTGACATTCAATTGAAAATTTATTTAAGTTAATTATAAGATATAAATATTTATTATTATTTTTAAAAATATTAGTTACAAGTATCATGGAGGCCTTTTTATTTAAAATAAATTTCATTTTACCCTTTTTACATAAAATTGCAAATTAGTCCCTGTACATTAGATTAAAGAGAAAATTAATGCTTTTTATTAAAAAAAATCATCCATTTCTATTGTTAAAAACTGGAGTGGTTGAAAGAATAATCAAATAGTTACATGTAGAATGCCAGATGTACCTCATTATGACATATAAGACTCAATTTTAACAATAGAAATAGATGGAATATTTAACAAAAGGACTAGTTTGCTCCTTAATCTAATGTACAAGGACCAATTTGCCTAATTTTAAGTAGAGGGGGCAAAATGCAATCTGACTCCAATTATAAGGGCCTCCATGGTACATTATAATAAAAAGGCTTATAAGTTAGAAAAGCCTTTAAAAAAAATCAATTAAGCCCTATATCAAATTCGCACTCAATTAAGCCCTTGTCGTGAACTAAAATAATCAATTAAGCCTCTCCATTAACAATTTTCGTTATTAACCACGTTGAATTTAAAATAAATTGACGGGCCAATCAGATGGTGACATGTGACAACTTTTAGGTCAATCTAATATAATTCCCATAAAATGATTAAAAAATAATAAAAACTATAAAAAAAACCCAGAATAATTAGAAAAATTATAAAAAAATAAAAAAGTATCAAAAATATAAAAATTATTAAAAACTATAAAATATTATAAAATATAAAATTCTAATAAATTATAAAATTAATAAAAACATATTTAAAATATTTAAAATTTTATAAAAACATATTAAAATTCTATAAAAATCATAAAAATTATGGAAAAATATAAAAAGTCTTAAAAGTATTAAAAAGATTAATATTGATATAAACTTAAAAAAATATAAAAAAATCATAAAAGCTTGAATTAGACTAGACTGATTAGATCAAAACTAGCAAGGGTATTAGTCCGGAGAAAAGCCATTAGACTGATTGACGTAGGAACCAGGCGATTGAACCAATTTTTTTTATATATTTTTAATATCAGCTGAGCTGGCAAACTGGTGGCCTGACCGATTTAACCATCAATCTGGTTTTGAAAATCTTAGGGCAATGAAATTTTGGTTTGATAAAAAAATTAAAAATAAAAAATCGGTTCAATTGTCTGGCTCCTAGGTCAACCGATCTAATGACTTTCCTAGGACTAGTAACCTTGTCGATTTTGGGCTGATCGGTTTGGTTCAAGTGTACATGATTTTTATAAATTTATTCAATTTTAATATTTTTTATGTTTTTACAAATTTTTATTATTTTTAAGAATTATAAATATTTTAAATAAGTTTTATTAATTTTATAAATTATTAGAATTTATTAGAAAATTATTAGAATTTGTTAGAATTTTTATATTTTAATAATATTTATAATTATTTATAATTTTAATATTTATTATTTATAATTTTTTCTTATTTTTTAATTTTTAATTTTTATGGAAAAAAATTAGATTATACTAGAAACTGCCACATGTCACCATACCCAATTTTCGTTGGTCTCGAAAAAGTTAATTTCGGGGTTGAATCTATTAAAGCAAGCTGTTCAAAATTTTAATCGAACAACTACGAAATGAGTGTAGAATTAGAAAATAGAAATATTAATAATTAAATGAGAATATAATTATTTAATAACTAATTAAGCAATGTAACCTCCCAACTCGGCCTAGACGTTAAACCCGAATTTAGGAGATTACATCGGCCACTGAAATGATCTAGTAGCGATCGAGGTTTAAAAACTGTCAATTTGAAGACAATTGTTTGTCTTAGAAGAAATCTTAGCTTATTTTCAATATAGTACATGAAATTGAAAACTTAGTTAATTTTCTAATTTATTTACTACTCAATACTAATTTATGATCTAGTAGCAGAAAAGTGATTTTTACTTGGTTTTAGTAAAATCTATAATTCATGCATAATAGTTTATAATCCATATTTCAACATTTAAGAAAAACAATTTAAATGTCCTGCGTGCTAAATAAAATCAAAAACTAAGTCTCATGCCACGATTTAAATAAAATATTGCAGTTCTTGAATAACAAATTTTGAATAATAAATCCAAAATATTTTATTAAAGAAAACTGGAGCCGAGTGCCTTCGATTGTTGTGCCCGCGTTCTAACCTTGTGGGTTATCTGTATTGATAGAAAAAAAAGGGGAGTGAGCCATGAAGCTTAGTATGAGTTCTATCACAAGAAAACTGGTGCAAACAGTAAACAAAACATACAAAATATCAATTCATAGAATAAATCACAATTGCTTAGCAATACAAAATATCAGTAAATCAGATCAATTCATCAACATAATATCTCAATGTTCAAAGCCATGTATATGTCTTATGAATGCAATGCAATTTCAATAAATCAGAATAGGTCCTACCAAACTCCACTACATACCACAATAAAAGTTTCCCAGAACACGTCTAACTTTACACCACGGTGTGGATGAACCACTAACATTGCAAATGAACTGCAAGTATGGTGTAGATAAATTGTTAATAATAAAAAAGGGTGGATGAACCATCGAGGTCTTTTTTTTTATAAAATAGTTATTGCAGACAAACGACCAATAGGTTGTGGATGCACAACATATTTCCTTATTAAAGTAGCTAATATGGTGTGGATAAACCACTAATCGTGTAGACAACATGCAAACACTTCTTCCATACATATAGTCCCACCCCATGCAATACAATATGGCAAGCTCAAACAGATCAATACAGTAGAATTTAATTATGCTTTTAACAGAACAATCCGATAGCAACCAATATGCCTATAACAATTTAAGACAATAGCAAATAATATGCTTATAGTAGATCAACTCAATAGCAAATAGTCATTCTTATTAAGTGTTCAGATTAATGGTATCATAAGGCATGTTGTACGTACAATTACAACAGACACATGTATTATTCACAATTCATGCAAATATTTACAGAATTTAACTTAGTCAAATAGTTCATGGATTATAGTATTATTCATGTTATAAGGGACTCAATTGAACAAAATAAAGCACTAAAAACAATTAGAAAATCAATTAGGGATTAAAGTGAACAAATCATAATTTTTTGGGCAAAACTTTAAAATTTCAAAAATAGGGGTAAAATTGCAAAATCTAGAAAATAGTGCAAAATTGTAAAATCTAAAAAATAGGGAAAAATTGTAAAATCTAAAAAATAGGGGAAAATTGTAAATTTTGAAAAAAGGGGCAACACTGTAAAATCTAAAAAATATAGGACACACAGTAATGTGACTAGATCGTGTGGAAAGCCCTGGACCATGTGAAGGGGGTACACGACCATGTGGTTGGGCCATATAATAGACTAAGGCTGTGTGACAATTGCAAAATCAACCTACATGGGGGACACAGTCATGTGGCGGCCTTGTGGAGGGTCCTAGGCCGTGGGAGAATCGAAAAACCTAGGGGTTTTGGGGGACATGGTCATCTGGTCTACATAGCTGGCTCATACGTCTGTGTGGCCCTAATCCTAGGCACAGTTCACCTTGATTCGCTTGTAAATGAAGACACACCTATTACTAGAATCTCGACCGAAGTCTATCACATTCAAAATTTATCCAAGGTACCTAATTCAGGTCCTTGAAATGACATTGATACACAAATTAACGATTGATTTTGAGATTCGTCAAGATTAATTAAGATTATCGAAAGATTTTTTCAAGAAACATGATAGATTGACTAATTGATTTGAAATATTAATATCGGATAAAAATTCTATGAAATTTGGGGTCTAAATTTTAGAATGAGATCTACTTACTGAAATTGACGGAATCGATGAATTCAACAATCAGTAGAGAACCGATTTATCGGGAATTGTTTTTATATCAAAAGCAAAAATAATTTCAATATTGGAATGAAAAATTTGATGAAAAGAAAAGGGTAGAAGAAAAGAAATGAAGAATATAAAGGGAAAAGAGGGAGAATTCAAGTTGAATTAGCAAAGAAATCAAAATCCTAGAGTAATTAGGATAAGAAAGACTAAATTGGTAGGTTTTCAAACTTTCAAGGGGCTAAAAGGTAAAATACCCAATTTTGACTGAAATTTAAAAGGGAAAGGGAAGTTTGGATCACTAGAACTTGGGAATATAATAAAGTGAAGAGAATGCTTAACCATTGGGCTGCTACCCACACTTGTTTATTTTCTACATTTAATATATATTCTAGAGTGGCTTTTATCCTAGTTTGCTGAAAATTAAAAGAAATGAAATAGGAAGGTGTAGATAGAACCAAATACCTTTAAGGAGTGTACTAACAACTTAACCATAAAGCCTGTTCAATTATTCAGTTACTCATTTCATCTAACCGCCTATATTTTGGGGCGTTACAGTTCTCTCTTCCTTAAAGAAATTTCGTCCTCGAAATTTCCCTATTTACACATCAATTGCTTAATCACAAAATTCATTATTCCTCTTTTGAAAAAAACCACCACACTTTCGCTACGCAACTTAGATTCCTATGTGGTTCTACACCATACTTCTCCTTAAACTTCCCATGGCCTAACTACGGTAATATCGGTAGTGATTCTTTCAACTCCGCCATTTATTTTATTAGACATATTATGAATAACTTATAGATGTGTGGGTCTTATGTCTATTAGGGTAAAATAAATGTGATGTCATTGGACACATCTCTTTTCTCACGACCTTTAACGGCATAAACAAGGGCGGCTTGTCTAGCCTCTATTCCGTTCGCATTGGTTGTAATAGTATTTGTAGTCCTATTTTGAATTCAGCCCCTTGGAGGTAATTAACCCAATCTTTGGTTTTGGTCCTGACTTTGAGTTGGGGCTTGAGCTAGTTTGACTCAATGTGGACCATCCTTTATCACAAGCTTTGTTGACCCACATTTCAAACACGCATCCAATTTTCTCCAACACTCACATGTGTGGTATTTTCCACAATCCATAAAACTAAGAGTCTTTCCCCTAAAATTAGCTGCAATAGCTCTTTGCTGCACTCCACCCTCGCTAGCTCATTTTATAGGATGAGAATCCGAATCAGTGGAAGAAAAATCTCTCTTAATCGGGACCTAAATTTTCTCCTATTTTTCACATTTCACTTGTTTGATCTCTTCCACAATTTTGTCTTTCTCCACTAGGGTCTCAAACACCTGTTCCTGGAGTGGAGCAACTTGAATTTTGAGGTCAAATCAAAGCCCATTTTCGAACCTCACACACTTGTCTTGTTCCATGGTGACCATTCCTTAAGCATAACGACTGAGTTTAGAAATTCAGCCTAGTATTCCGACACAATCTTTTTTTTTCTTGTTTTAGCTTAATAAATTCAAGCCCGCAAGCCTCCACATACTTAATGCCCACATATTTCTATTGAAAGGCCATTTGAAAGTATTCTTAGTTTATTCAATCAACTTGTGTACCCTTTACAACAGACTACCACCAACGATAGGCCTTTTCCCTTAACAAGGACACAATGCCCTTCAATTTTTGTTTTGGAGTACAATCTAAATCCTCCAGAATCCTTTTCGTGGACTCCATCCAATATTTTACCACTATGGAAGTCGTTCCAACAATACCGTTAAATGTTTCCACCCTATTTGATTAGAGTCTCTCCACAATAGATCTATTGCTCGTTGATCCAGTTTGGGATCCAGCAACCCCTTGTAACACCCTCAACATTGCCTGTGTTACTGCGTCATTTCCATTTTCGTAGCCTCAGCCACCATCTATGGTCGAGTTCTCATCCTCCTCAGGGATTGGGTTTTAGGTGGCTCTATAGGTGCAGCCTTATATGACCTACTCCTACCATGTCTACCTTGTGTATTCATTATATTCTTGAAAGTTTTTAAAATCTAAGTAAATCTACAGTTTTCACATAACAATTCAAGCATTAGATAAAGTATATCTGTAGTCTAAAAGACTTTAGTTCATCTAAAGTCTCACTAGCAATAGTAACTATAGTAGGACCGACATCGGAGTCTCAAATTTAATTTCATGTAGAAAATCAATTTTTCAAAAACTTGTGGCATTATTTTTTCAAAATACCCCTTTCTATGACATGCATGTGTCACGAGGCTAGATCTTTTGTCTCGTGATCCGTACGGCCTTAGGCGATCTGTTCGTTCCAATCTCGCCTAAGCCAGCCTAACCACCACAAGTAAGTATTCCTTTAAAATTCCTCCAAGGCACCAATTTGTATAGTGGAAGCAATTGTGCCAAAAGAAGCTATGAAAGAACAACAGAAAGCCATAGAAAGAATGCACAAATGCTCTCCAAGAATTCTATTACTCTTATGAATTCAAGATACAATGGATAATTTACAAGTGAGGGGGAGGCTCTCTATTTATAGTTGAGCTCCCCTAAAACCTACGGTTTAGATTAAGTTACATCGATCGACAAGATTAGCCTATCCCTTAAATCATGGGATTTACGAGACACACAATATCAAACCTAATCTAATCTTTACGAGATATGCTTTCTATCAATCTTCTAAGATTAGTTCCCAAATTTACCAAGGTAGCCTATGTTGCCATATTTCCACCATTGGGCCACCTAGGCTTCAATTTGATAGGCTTCTCAAAGAGTTCTTTGAATCGGGTCGGTTCTGATGGGCTAAATGATCCCCATCTAATCGATCGACCTCCATGGGGTACATCTTGTGCCATGGTCACGAGCTTTGCACTTTGGCCCGTAACATTCTTCCCCATCTATTCTCGTAATATCCTCTTTGTTTCTTTTGAATGACACTGACTTGATTCACCTTTGAACTCTCTTGTCGCCTTAGCTCCTTTCCGAATAGTCTTACTATTGGATTGTCCCTTCTGTAAAAACCTTCGCCTTGGCTTCCATTGCCTTTTAACTTAAACCATTGCACTCGTTAGTACGTCTCATTGGCAAGAATTCTCTGCTCTAACTTCCCCAAATTATGACTTGCTCCGATTGGTATCCTCTCGATTCACACAATTTAGCTTTGAATCACCCACAATCCCTCGACTTTCTTATTGAAGAACTTTGAAAAGGTCCCTACAATGTTTCCAAGCCAACAAGTCAGAATTCAAAGCACTAGTAAAGTGTTCGAAATGTACCTTACTCGAAGCATTTACTCGTTTCAACTATTTTTGCATCGCTTCTTTCCCCTTTAAGTCTGATACACAACCCACATTTCCCAAAGGTGGTAGCTCTACAGTCAACTCCACAGGGCTCATATCGGTCTCATGTGTTACTAACAATTCTGAAGGGGCTTTTGTAGCATTTCATTCTATCGAGTCAATGTTTCTCTCATATAAAATATCCTTAACTAGTTGGATTGACGACAACATCTTGGTCCCAACCTTCATATCTGTTGCACTGGTACAACAATTCGTGATAAAAGACCAGTAACAATATGAACTTGATCGACCCATGGAAGCAAAACCGCCTGAATCCTGTCAAGGAAGTTTAAGCCAAGTACAAAATCATAATCATCTAACTGGATTACCTCAAATTCTTTCTTGCCTTTCAATTCATCGATTTGTAGCTCTACGTTTCAAGCTACTCCCACAGTTAGGGCCTCTTCAAAATTTATCATCTTGATCTTCTTATTAGATTTTCTAATCAAGAGACCAAACTTTCTCATAGCTTTTTTCGATATGAATAATTTTGATGCTCCCGTGTTAACAAGAGCACTCCGCTTTTGACCTGCAATGTTGATATCCACAAACATCAACCCTTCACTGCTGTTCCTCTTTGCAAGATTGAATACCATCGAATTAATCATCGATGTCCTTTTCTCACCAGACTTTACTTCCTCCCACTCATCATTCTTTTTTATAGTCAAAAGCATCAATTTCTTCAGAAATTTTCGTGCCATGTGTGGTCCTTGAAAAAGAAAGCATTTTATCCTCTTCCTCTTGTCCCTTGGGTTGTTGGATCTCTGCTTTGCATCTCGTGGTTTCCCATTGCCACTGGTGCTGTCGGTACTGTTATCATCATTGTTATGTTCCTTTTCATCTTTCTCATGGTTTCTCTCACCATTGCCCTTTCCATTGGGCTTAGACTACTCAAACTTGTCTTTCGTTGGACCAAGCTCGATAAAGAACTCTGCCTTAGCCATGGCAATAGTAAGTCTGGTGATTCCTTGCTTACGTAACTTATGTTTTGCCCATGGCTTTAACCCATCTTCGAACCAATAGAATGTTTCTTTCTCACTCAAGTCAGAGATTTGAAGCATCAACTAACTAAATGCCTGGACATACTCTTAAACAAGGCCTTATTGCATAAGACGGTGTAACTTTGCCCGAGCTTCCTTCTCGGCATACTGTGGGTGAAACTGCTTCTTCAATTATCCTTGGAACTCTTCTCAAGTCCCAATTGCACTGCCATCACGTTTCTCATCCATGGACCTACGACACCACCATAAGAGAGCAATATCAATAAAATAAATTGAAGTAATGTTTACCTTAATGGCATCATCATTGATGCTCATCACTCATAAGTATTGCTCCATTTCCTAGAAGAAGATGTCCATATCCCTTACGGACCTTACACCTTTGAACTTCTCTGGTTTGGGAACATACATTGCTTGTTGCTTTAGTCTCGAAGTCAACATCCCATTACTCAAAGCAACTTTGTAAATCGTGAACTCTCCCTTAAGCTCTGTGATTTCCTACTTCATGGCTACCACCATATCTTCGAGAGTATCATCCCTCTCTACTAGCTTTTCTGCAGTGGAATTGAGTATTCAATTTATCTTTTTTGCATTGGCACCGAGAGAATCCACCACAAAATTTCTAAGTTGCTCTTCTATTGAGTCAAACCTATCTGTGCGTCCCTCAACCAACTTGAGTGTATCCTTCATATCCCCCACAGACTCCTCAAGTTTGACCACTCAATGTTTTAAAGCTGACAGCATGTCCCTCGACTGACAAACCTTTTTGGCCCTCTCACGGGTCTCCATTGGCTTATTCTGATTGAAAAATTCTTTTGAAATCCAACGGTACCTTCATAACCAATAGCTCAGATACCACTTGTCATGGGGCTAGATCTTTCATCTCGTGATCCATGCGACCTTAGGTGATCCATTTGTTCCAATCTCACCTAAGTCAACCTAACCACCATAAGTGAGGATTCCTTTAGAATTCCTCTAAGGCACTAATTTGTATAGCGAAAGAAATTGTGCCAAAAGAAGCTACGAAAGAACAACAGAAAGCCACAAAAAGAATGCACGAGAGGTGTTTGAGTAAATTCTCTCCAAGAATTCTATTACTCTTAAGAATTCAAGATACAATGGATAATTTACAAGTGAGGGGGAAGCTCTTTATTTATAGTTGAGCTCCCCCAAAACCTACGGTCTAGATTAAGTTACATCAACAGATGAGATTAGCCTATCCGTTAAATCATTGGATTTACAAGATACACAATATCAAATCAAATCTAATCTTTACAACATATGATTTCTATCAATCCTCTAATATTAATTCCCATATTTACCAAGGTAGCCTATGTTGCCATATCTTCACCATTGGGCTACCCAGGCTTCAATATGATAGGCTTTTCCAACAGTTCTTTGAATCGAGCCAATTCTCGATGGCTAAATGATCCCCATCTAATCGATAGACCTCTATGGGGTGCATCTTGTGCCAAGGTCATAAGCTTTGCACTTTGGCTCGTAACACATGTAGACTCATTAAAAATTCACAGTTTGAGTTTTGTACACCTGGCTCTAATATCACCAAATGTAACCTCCCCAACCCGGCCTAGACGTTAGACCTAAATTCAAGAGATTAAATCGGCCACCAAAATGGCCTAGTAGTGATTAGGGTTTAAAAACTATTGATTTTAAAACATTTGTTTGTCTTAAAAGAAATCTTAGCTCATTTTCAGTATAACACATGAGATTAAAAACTTGGTTAATTTTTGGATTTATTTACTACTCAGTACTAATTTATAATCTGGCAATGGAAAAGTGATTTGTACTTAGTTTTAATAAAATCTATAATTCATGCACAATAGTTTATAACCCATATTTCAACATTTAAAAAAAACAATTTAAATGTCATACATGCTAAATAAAACCAAAATCTAAGTCCTATGCCACAATTTGAATAAAATATTGCTGTTCCTGAATAACAAAAAATTTTGAATAATAAATCTAAAATATTTTATTAAATAAAATTCGAGTTGAGTGCTTTCGGTTGATGTGTTTGTGTCCTAAGCTTGTGGATTATCTGTATAGCTGGAAATAAAAGGGGAGTGAACTATGAACCTCAGTGTGAGTTCAATCACACGAAAACCAGTGCAAACAGTAGAAAAAACATACAAAATATCAATTCATAGAATAAATCACATTTTCAATTCATAGAATAAATCACAATTAATTAGCAGTATATAATATCAGTAAATCAGATAAATTCATCAACATAATATCTCAATGTTCAAATCCATGTATATGTCTTATGAATGCAATGCAATTTCAATTAATTAGAATAAGTCCTCCCAAACTCCGCTAGACACCACAGTATGAGTTTCCCAAAACTCCTCTACCTTTACACCACGGTGTAGATGAACCACTAATGTTTCAGATGAATTGCTAGTACGGTGCGGATAAACCACTAATAATAAAAAGGGTAGATGAACCACCGAGATTCTTTTTATAAAATAGTCATTGCAGACAAGCTGCCAGTATGTTGTGGATGCACAACATATTTGTAGATAAAAGTTGTAGATACGGTGTGGGTAAACCACTAATCGATGTAGATAAAAGTAGCTAATATCGTTTGGATAAATCACTATTCGTTGTAGACAAGCTACTAACAGTTCCTCCATGGATATAGTCCTACCCCATGCAATGCTATATGGCAAGCTCAAACATATCAATACGATAGAGTTTAAGTATGTTTTTAACATGACAATATAATAGCATCCAATATGCTTATAATAGTTTAATACAATAGCAAATAATGTGCTTAGAGTATATCAACTCAGTAGCGAATAGTTGTACTTATTAAGTGTTTGGTTTAATGGTATCATAAGGCATGTTGTACGTACAATTACAAATATAGATACAATAAACACATGTATTATTCACAATTCATGCAAATATTTACATAATATTAACTCAGTCAATTAGATCATGGATTCTAGTATTATTCATATTATAAGGGACTCAATTGAATAAAATAAAGCACTAAAAACAGTTAGGAAATCAATCAGACACTAAATTGAACAAATCATAAAATTTTAGGCAAAATTGTAAAATTTGTAAAGCAGTGACAAAACTGTAGAATATGAAAAATAGGGGAAAACAGTAAAAATCTGGAAAATAAGGGAAAAATTGTAAAATCTAAAAAAAAAGTAGAACATGACCATGTGACGGGACCATGTGGAAAGCCCTAGACCCTGTGGAGGGGGAACACGGCCATTCGGCTAGGTCGTGTAACAGACTAAATCCCTGTGAAAATTGAAAAATCAACCTACAAGAGGCATAGGACCATTTGGCAGGCCTTGTGGAGGGTCCTAAGCCGTATGAGAATCGAAAAACCTAGGGTTTCTAGGCGACATAGCAGTGTGAAGGGTCGTGTGGTCCACACGAATGGCCCTAATCCTAGGCACAGTTTGCCCCGATTCGCTTATAAAAGAACACACTCTTGTTACCGAAATCTCGAGTGACGTCCCTCACATTAAAATATGGTTTGAGGTGCCTAAACTGAGTCCTTCAAATGATATTTATAAGCAAGTTAACGATCGATTTTGAGATTCGTAAAGATTAATCAAGATTACCGAAAGATTTATCAAGAACTGTGATAGATTAACTAATTTATTTGAAATATTAATATTGGAAATAAATTATACAAAATTTGGGGTCTACATTTTAGAATAAGATGTACTTACTGAACTTCATGGAATTGATGAATTCAATAATTGATAGAGAATAGATTTATCGGGAATTGTTTTGATATCAAAAGCAAAAATAATTTCAGTACTGGAATAACAAATATGATGAAAAGAAAATGGGGGAAGAAAAGAGAAGAAGAATATTAAGGGAAAAGAGGGAGAACTCAAATTGAATTAGAAAAGAAACCAAAGTCCTAAGGTAATTAGGATAAACATGACTAAATTGCTAGGTTAACTTTTAAGGGGCTACGGGGTAAAATACCTAATTTTGGCCAAAATTAAAAGGGAGATTAACATGTCTAGAATTTAGGAATACAAGGAAGTAAGAAGAATATTTTAGAGTGACTTTCATCCTAGTTTGCTTAAAATTAAAAGAAAAGAATTAGGAGAGGTGTGGATAGAACCTAAGACCTTTAGGGAGTGCACTAACAACTTCACCATCAAGCCTATTAAATTATTTGGTTATTCGTTTCATATAACCCCCAATATTTTAGGGTGTTACAAGTAAAATATTATATATAGTATAAAGACTAAATTGAAAAATGTTCAAACTAGAGATATTTGATTTAAGAATTGAGCAGAGTTTTAAGTGGCAATTGAGATATGGACTTAGTAATATGGACCACAAATAGAAATGAATTAGTCGCCATGGATAATATCAACCATCCATGCCCATTGTTATTAACGTTACATCATAACTGTTACGTTATCCTGGAGTTGAGAGACAAAATCTGAATCCTAGGACAATAATTTTGAATGTTAAGGGTTGCATCGACTGCTTGACGAGCAACACTTTGGAGAGTTCTCCCAAAGGAGTTGATCCCCTTAATAATAAAAATGGAAACATTGTAAAATTATACTAATATATAATTTCTATAGAAAATATATAGTTCACCAAGTAGATAGACTAATAGAATAAATATAATATATAATATAGTAAATACAAAACTTTGATATATTCATATTATTTTTATTAAACATTATAAGATTCAAAAGGATTCGAACTCTTCATGATTTGCTACTACTAGACATTATAATTGGAAAAAATTTGTTCCATATTAAATTTTGGAGTGGAAGCAAGATCTTTAAAAACGTTTCTTCACTGGGAAGCTTCTATTAGATAATTCAACTTATTTTCAAAGATACCACTCATATAGTGAATATATGTGTCAATGCAACGGGATGATTCTTGATGGAAATGATAGAAAAGTGAGTGTGCATTGTTAGTATTCATAAATGTAGATGATACATAAGTGGAATAGCTCATATCATGATTAAATGAACTAGACCTATATTATAATTGTTTCAAGTTGGGTTTATTTGACTATGATATCATTTGCAGAATTAAGGTGATTATATGATTAGTTATACAAAATGATTTGCGATTGAGTTATATGGATAACTTATACTTGAATTAGTTAGTTTAAAAAATATTGGTACTTTGGCTTATGAATGGTAAGTTCATCTCATAATTTAATATCTTGTTGAATTAGTGAGCTTATGTATGAGTATGTTATGTTATGCAATATTGAAATATAAGAAAGCATGATAATGAAAATAAAAGTGAGATATGAAAATATTATGCAATGAATGAATGATATGTGAACTTATATATATATATTGATATTATTAATGCTCTATTAAACAGTCTCAGATAGAGTCGTGTATAGTTGGCATACTATAGGATTAGTTATATGAGGATTTCTTCTGTTTATATTGATGAGGCTCAGAGCGCAGATTACTTCAAATGTTTCGATGAGGTGCGGAGCACACATTACTTTGGTTTGTACTGATGAGGCACGTAGTGCATATTAGTTCGAACGTATTGATGATGCACTGGGTTTAATTTATATTGGTGTGATGGTAGAATGATTCGTGTATCCGTCTTGAGTCTGTGTTCGGTTAATAAGACACAAAAATTGTGTGTTATATGATTGATGATGCTACTTGATATGTGAAATGGATAACTTATGCTCGGTTTGATTAAGTGAATGTAAATATTAGTATGTAAATATTAGTATAATTAATGATAGCATGTGAAATATCATGAGAATTGGATATTACGAGCTTTGAGGGCTAATGATGCTATGAAACGAGTTAAACTAACTCAGTTTGGTGAAATTGAAATATGATTATTGATTTGAAACATCATAATTTATAATTGATATTGAGATAGGATCAATATTATGATTTGTAACAAGTATAAAAGTCTCTTTGATAAGGTAAAGGTTGAAAGGTATATTAATAAGTAGACATGTAAAACTTAAATCAAATGATGAATTCATAAGGTAGCATAAAGGAAATAAACATGAGACATGAATAATAATATGAAAATATTATATGCTTGCACATGAAATTGAGATATGTATGGTAATATGCCTTGAAACAAATTGAAGACAAATGTAATTGAAATTGCAAAGTCTCTTTGGGTGTACTTATATATATATATAAAGCATAATTGTATATAAATCATATTGCAATGCTATGTAGTAGCTCTATCGCTATGATACTTTTGTGAATAATAAGTAAATGATGCCATATATATTGTATTACATTCCAAACTTGATTAGATGGTATAATCTAATGAGTGAATAACATGTTTATGTTTTTCGTATGTTATGTAATGTAATCAAATTATGATTTGAACCTTTGATCTCTTTTTACTTAGTGTGTAGATTAATTTATTTTTGTGCATAGGTATTGATTAGGTTTTTGGATTTCAAGAAAGGTGGCAGCATCCAAGACTCAATTCTCAGCTCAGAAATGTATGTATTGTATGTTGAATATTAAGTTTGAGTTGACATGTACCTAGTGTCATAATTTAACGTTAAATTGATTTTTGAAGTTTTGGCATTTATAAAGATAGTGGCTTGTAAATTCAACATATTTATATATGTATGAACATATGTGTGTTAAAAAACTAAACGTCGATAATGGAAATGTAGAAAGATTGCAAAGAAAAGAAAGAAAGAAAATAATAACACACAGATTTTACGTGGAAATCCTTTCGGGGAAAAAACACATGTAGAGGAAAAGAAAATTCACTAATGTCAAATTCGAATGATACAAGAGGAGTTTCGACTACATCTATTTATATGTTGGAAAAACCTAATTCTTATCAATGTCAAATATATTATGATAATAAATGCTAAGTATATCATACTAATAAATTCTAAATCTTCTATAAATAAAACATATTTTGTTTAACTTGACTTGCAAGCAGAATTTGGGTCAAACAACTCTAACAATCTCCACCCTGACACAAATTTTCAACGAACAGGTTCTTCACCATAACCTGTCAACGAACAAGTTGTCCACCTCTTCCACGAAACCCTTTAAGGGTGTTCTTCAACAATAAAGACTAACCAAGTCCAAAGAATACTCAAACTTGGTTATAGGAAGTGATGTAGTCATCATATCTGCAAGGCTATCATGACTACTAACTTTTCTCACGACAATATCACCATGAGCAATAATATCATGCACAAAATGATATCGAACATTAATATGCTTTGTTCTCTCATGAAACGTTTGATCCTTCGTAAGGAAGATGGCACTCTGACTATCATAAAATAATATAATGATCTAGACATCTTTATTAAGTTTACCAAAGAGTCCCTTTTACCAAATAGCTTATTTACATGCTTCAGTAATCGCCATGTACTTAGCTTCAGTAGTAGATAAAGTAGCTGTAGTTTGCAAAGTGGATTTCCAACTAATTATGGAACCTCTAATAGTAAAGACATACCCGGTGAGAGATCTTTTTTTACCAAGGTCTCCAGCAAAATCAGAACCAACATACCCAATGACTTCATCTCTAGTTCTTCCAGACTGTAAGCAAACATTAGTAGTATCTCGTAAGTATTTGAAAATCCACTGAAATACTTTCCAATGTTCTTTACTGAGATTCACCATCTACATACTAATTACACTAACTGCATATGATAAATCTAGACGAGAGCAAACCATATCATACATGAGAGATCCCACTGCACTAGAATATAGAACACGTGACATGTAGTCAATCTCATCATCTAATTGTGGAGACAAAGCCAATGAAAGTCTAAAGTAGGCTGCTGTAAGCATAACAGGCTTGGCATTTTGCATATTGAACCTGTGAAGAAGTTTCTCAATGTATCCTTTCTAACTTAGGTACAATTTACATACTTTTCTATCTCTGAGTATCTATCCTAAGTATCTTCTTTACTACTCCCAAATCTTTCATATCAAATTCTTTACTAAGTTGGGCTTTAACCTTTCATATCTCTCATTCATCTTTGGCTACTATAAACATGTCATCAACATATAGGAGTAGATACACAAAAAAACCATCACTTTTTTTCTTAAAATAAACACAACTGCCAAAACTGCTTCTTTTGAAATAATGAGTAGTCATAAAAGAATAGGTGACTGTTCCAAGCCATAAAAGGGACTTTTTCAACAAGCAAACACAATCCTCCTTTTCTAAGACTATAAAATCCTCTGGTTGTTTCATGTAAATATCAACCTTAAGTTCTGAATTTAAAAATGTTGTTTTTACATCTAACTGCTCAAGCTCCAAATCATACATGACCACAATACCAAGGAAGGCTTGAATCGAACTTTGCTTCATAACTGGAGAAAACACATCTGTGAAGTCTACACCTAGAATTTGACTGTAACCTTTTACATCCGACCTTTCCTTATATATAGTTTTTTTTTCAATTCCTAGGGTCCCTTTTTCTTCTTCAACACCAATTTACAAAAAATAACGTTTTTACCCTAAGGAAGCTTCACTAGATCCTATGTTTTGTTCTTATAGAGCAATTTCATCTCTTCTTGCATGAAAAACATCCATTTTCCTTAGTCTTCATAGCTAATTGCCTTAGAATAAGTAGATGGCTCTTGATTTGCACGTATATCTTCAGCCACGTTTAAAGCATAAGCAACTAGATTAGCCTTAGTGTAACACCTTTAACCCGTATCCGTCGCTGGACTAGGGTTAAAGGCGTTACCGGACAATTGAAACATTTAACATTCAATTCATATACATTATCCACAATCATAGTCATATATCACAATAGAGTCCCTTATATAGGTCATCGAGACCTTAAACATGCTTTAGAAAGGGGTCGGGACTAAACCAAACTCATACAATTTTTTTCAAAACTTAACTAAATTTTCTAAGTTACAGAGGTCACATGCTCGTTTGAACAAGCTGTGTGCCTCACACGGCATTAGAGACGCCCGTGTGTCTAGACCGTGTCAAATCAGGGCATACATACTAACTTAATCACATGGCCACAAGACATGCCAGTATGCCTCGGCTATGGTCGAGACTGACTTGGGTCATACGGCTAGCCAAACGCCCGTGTGCCTTGGCTGTGCTCAAGACTGACTTAAAATCATAGGGTACGCCAAGGGACACACGATCGCGCAACATGACCGTGTGTTGCACACGGCTAAGACACACGCCCGTGTGGACAAAAATAGGCCATTTGAAAAGCCAATTTGCCACCCAATTTGGGTCAAACCTACAAGCATCAAACCAAACACATTTGCACTATAATTTCAGCCAATTTCAATATCAAAACTTACATCATTCAATCTCATGACCATAATCGTACCTTTTCTCCAAATAAGCACAATTCAAAAACTTACCAAATTGACCAATTTCTTTGGCCATTAAAAACACATCATATTAATCATATTGCATCAATTATTTCATACCAAGATCTCATTTATTTACAAAATCATAGTCAAGACAAATCACATGGCTAGATATATACATTACAAAAAATATACACATACTTCTAGCCTATACATGCCATACTTCAATATTTGCACTTTCAAAAGGTACCAAAATAGAGTTGATAGTGTTGTGATGATCCTCGGTGATCCCCGAGCTTTCTGTAGCTTCGAGATCTAAAAACAAACAATGCAAACACACACAAAGTAAGCTTTCAAAAGCTTAGTAAGCCATATACAAATAAACTTATTAACTTAAACATATAAACATCATAAAATACATTTAATTCATGGCCAAGATACTAACATATACCACACAGTTCACATACAATTCACATATTTCCAATCCATTTTCTCATATAACATATTTTCTCATAATTATACTATATATTCACAAAGGTACATATACTTACCTTTCATTCTCAACATAGTATACAATTCAAACGTACCAGTATAGAATATACATTTCACATAATCATTCGTATCTCGAAATGCTCGTTGAACCATTCGGAATCATAAGGATACGTGGATAACTCAGAAAGCTTGTACAATGCCAACGTCCTAGACGTGGTCTTACATGTAATCAAATATGGATGCCACTGTCCCAAATAGGGTCTTACACGAAATCAAATATGATGACAATGTCCCAGACGTGGTCTTACACGTAAATCATAAGTTGATGCCAACGTCCCAGACGTGGTCTTACACGAAAACACATATTGGATTCTATGTCATGACATATGTATCCTATACTATTCCTAAGGTTCGTACGGGACTTTCGGATGTCAGAACTTTGTCGATACTTTCTCGAATATCTCATATTCAGCTCTCATATTATCATTCATCACAATACAACTTCATATATACATGAATAAATCAATTTAAACACATTTATTTGTATATCAACTTACCTCGTATGGATTCGGATAGACGGAATCGGCTACTCGACGAATCTCGACTTTCCCCGATCTAATTTCGTTTTATTTAATTCTTGATCTATATAAAATTCAAATTTAACTCTTTTATTCACCAAATCATTCAAATCAATCCATAAACACATATTTAGGGCATTTTATAAATTAGCCCTCACATTTTCACAGTTTGAGAATTTGGTCCCTAATCACAAAAATCACAAAATACACAAAATTTCTTTAGACATAGGTTTGGCCGAATATTCATATAGCACATACAAGCCGACATATTTCATTTATTTTACATTTTAGTCCCTCAAAAACTTATTTTCACAATTTAGTCCATTTTACTCAAATTCATCAAAAATTTAAAGACAAAATATACTAACCCAAAATATATCTTTCATTTTCCATCAACTAACTTCACAAAACTTACAAAATTAACAATGGAATAACACAAAATCATCATGAAAATAAAAAAAATTAAGACATGGGCTTGATAGTATACAAAACAATGATTACAAAAATGTAGAAATTATCAAAAACCAATCGAAAATCATACCTTAATTGAGCTTTATCTTAGCCGAACCCTAGATGGTTCTTTTTCTTTTATTTCCTTGATAAATTCAGCAAAGATGACGATAAATAAGCTAATTTTAGCTTTAGTTTAATTTAATTAACCTTAATAAAATAATTTCCAATTTTTCCTTTAATGAAAACATATAAAAACTTAATAATGGTTGTCCATAAAAGTCTATGCATTAATTCAATGGTCTAATTGCATCATAAAGACCTCACATTTAGCAAGAAAAATGAGTTAGGCACTTTAACAAACAGCAGACTACTTTTACATTTTACGCAGTTAGGTCTTTTTATCAAAATAAACACACAAATGATCGAATTTCCATACGAAACTTCCACACATGCTATTCACATATTATAGGCACAGAAAATAATATTAAAATATTTTTCTGACTTGGATTTGTGGTCCCGAAACCATTATTCCGGCTAGGGTCTAAACCAGACTGTTACAATTCTCCCTCCCTTAGGGATTTTCGTCCCCGAAAATCTTACCATTGAACAGATTCGGATATTGTTATCTCATAACATCTTCGGGCTCCCAGATAGCCTCTTCGACACCATGTCGATGCCACATCACTTTTACTAACGAAATTTTCTTATTTCGCAATTCTTTAACCTCACGAGCTAAGATACGATTGGTTCTTTGTCGTAGCTCATATCAGATTGAATATTAATCTCAGACGGAGAAATTACATGCGAAGGATCGGATCTGTATCGTCAAATCATCCATACATGAAACACATTATAAATCTTTTCTAGCTCTGGTGGCAATAACAATCTATACGCAACCGGCCCAATTCGTTCAATAATCTCATACGGCCCGATGAATCTTGGATTCAATTTGCCTTTTCTGCCAAATCAAAGTACTTTCTTTCTCGAGGATACTTTCAAAAACACTTTGTCATCGATCTCAAATTCAATTTCTTTTCGTTTCAAATCTGCATATGATTTCTGACAATCGGAAGCTGTCTTCAGACTATCTCGTATCACTTTTACTTTTTGTTCAGTTTCTTTCATCAAATCAACCCCGTGTATCTTATTCTCACTAAGCTCAGTCCAATACAAAGGTGTACGGCATTTGTGACCATATAAGGCTTCGTACGGTGCCATTTTGATGCTCAATTGAAAACTGTTATTATAAGCGAATTCAATCAAAGGTAAATATTGTTCCCACATACCTTCAAACTCAAGAATGCAACATCCCAACATATCCTCGAGTAACTAAACAATCCACTTGGATTGACCATTCGTCTGCGGGTGAAAAGCAGTACTGAAGTGCAATTTCGTACCCAGAGCATCTTGCAATTTCTTCCAAAATCGTGACGTGAATCTCGGATCTCTATCTAATACAATAGATAATGGCACAACATGCAATCTCACAATATCGGAAATGTATAACTCAACTAACTTATCAAGTGAGTAATTGGATCGTACCAGAACAAAATAGGTTGATTTCGTCAAGCGATCAACCATGACCTAGATAGCATCTTTCTTTCTCGGAGATAGGGGCAAACTCAAAACAAAGTCCATTATCACTCTATCCTATTTCCATTCTGGAATCATAATCGGTTGTAACAACCTGGATGGCACCTGATGTTCAGCTTTAACTTGCTGACAAATTAAAAATTTAGAAACAAACTCAGAGATATCTCTTTTCATTTCAAACCACCAGTAATGTTGTTTCAGATCATTATACATTTTCGTACTACCTGGATGAATAGATAAACGACTGTTGTGAGCTTCATTCAAAATCACATGAATCAATTCTAGATTTCTCGAAACACAAATTGATCTCGAAATCTCAAACAATTGTCTTTATCAACTCTAAATTTTGATTCAGAATCTAGATCACACTGAGCTTGTTTTGCTAAAATCAGTATCAACCTTCTAAGCTTCAATAATCTGTTGCAAAAACAACGGTCTCATTTTCAATTCGGCTAATACCGAACCATCATCGGACAGAACCAAATGAGCATTCATCACATGCAATGCAAATAGTGATTTTTGACTCAAAGCATCAGCAACAACATTTGCTTTTCCCGGATGATAGTCAATAACAAGCCAATAGTCTTTTAAAAATTCTAACCACTTTCTTTGTCACAGATTCAGATCTTTTTGAGTCATCAAATATTTCAAATTTTTGTGATCAGAATAAACATGACATTTCTCACCGAACAGATAGTGGCGCCAAAATTTCAAAGCAAACACAATCGCAGCAAATTCCAGATCATGTGTCGGATAGTTCTTTTCGTGCGGCTTTAACTGCCTCGAAGCATAAGCAATGAATTTGCCCTCCTGCATCGAAACACATCCTAGACCATTTAATGAAGCATCACTATAAATAACAATTTTTTACCCGATTCGGGCTGTACTAACATTGGAGCTTCAATCAATAGGGCTTTCAATTGATCAAAGCTTTTTTGACACTTTTCGGACCATTCAAACTTCACATCTTTCTGAAGTAACTTTGTCAACAGAGTCGCAATCATCGAAAAGCCTTTTACGAACCGTTTATAATAACCGGCAAGTCCCAGAAAACTGCGGACTTCTGAAACATTTCTTGGAGGCTGCCAATCCAGAATAGCCGAAACTTTGCTCAGATCAACTTGGATACCTGATGCTGATACAATATGACCCAGAAAACCAACTTCTCATAATCAGAATTCACATTTGCTAAACTTCACATATAGTTTCTTATCACGCAAAGTCTATAGTACTATTCTCAGATGCTCGGCATGTTCAGATTGATGATGTGAATAAATCAATATGTCATCAAAGAATATGACAACAAATCGATCTAAATACAGTCTAAAAATTCTGTTCATCAAATTGATAAAGATAGTAGGTGCATTAGTTAATTCGAAAGGCATAATTAAGAACTCATAGTTGCTATACCTCATTCTGAATGCAGTTTTCGGAATGTCTGGGTCTTTTACTCCCAACTAATAATAGCCTGATCTCATTTCTGTCTTCGAAAATACAGTTGCTCCTTTCAATTGATCAAACAAATCATAAATTCGGAGCAAAGGGTATTTGTTCTTGATAGTCACTTTATTCAACTGATGATAATCAATGCACATTCTCATCGTACCGTCT
Source organism: Gossypium hirsutum (assembly GCF_007990345.1). Classification (NCBI taxonomy): domain Eukaryota; kingdom Viridiplantae; phylum Streptophyta; class Magnoliopsida; order Malvales; family Malvaceae; genus Gossypium; species Gossypium hirsutum. Next base: position 18,511,449 of record NC_053429.1, read on the forward strand.
TTCTTTTTCACAAACAAAATTGGTGCACCCTAGGGTGAGAAACTCGATCTAGCAAACCCTCTATCGATCAACTCTTGCAATAGAGACATTAATTCTTTTAGTTCGGTTGAAGCCATTCTATACAGAGCTATCAAAATCAGAGTAGTTCCCGGTACTAACTCAATGCCAAATTCAACTTCTCATATCGGAGGTAGTCCAGGAAGTTCTTCAAGAAACACATCACGAAATTCACAGACAACAGGCACTGATTCAACTTTCGTTTCTGACACTTACGAATTAATCACATAGGAAAAGTAAGCTTCACTGCCTTTTCTCACAATACTCAGAGCTTTCATCGAAGATATCACAGCAGGAAATCCATTCAAACCACTAGATTCAATTCCAACTATTTCATCATTCTTACATCTCAAATCAATAGTTTTTCATTTGCAATTCACAACAACATCATGCAAGGTTAACCAATCCATTCCCAGAATTATATCAAACTCATCAAAAGGTAATAACATCAGATCGGCCGGAAAACAAATGTCTCCAAACATTAACGGATAATTCTTGTAGACTTTATCAACCAAAACACATCTGCTTAGGGGGTTTGATACTTTAATTACAAATTCAGTAGACTCTACAGGCAAAGTCTTACTATTCACTAAATTCATGTATATATAAGAATGCGTTGATCCAGGATCTATCAAAGTAATCACAGAAGTATCATAAAGTGTGAAAGTACCCGTAATCACATCTTGAGACGAAGCTTCCTCACGACCTCGAATGGCATAGGCTCTAGCAGGTGCACGAGCCTCAGATCTAACAGCAGTGTCTTTTGTTCCCCTCTGACTACCACTCACATTTCCCGTATTTTTGGGAGGTCTACCACGAGATGCATTACCACTTGGCCTCGGATTTTGCATAATCTCTTGCTCGACAGATTCGAGGCAATCACAGATAAAATGGTCTAATGATCCACATTTGAAACAAGCCCGATCATACAGTCTAAAATTGACAGGATGTCTTTTACCACAGCGTTTGCACTCAGGGCTATCAGATCTGACATTTCTAACACTAGCAACGGAAGTAGCTGGAGCACTAAAGCTTGAATGTGATCTTGCACGGTCTCTACTCGAATATCCCATATTAGCCTTTGAACAGCTATAATCATCTCGAAACTTCTTTGATGTTGATTGAAATGGCTTGCTTGTTGATCTCTTTTGCGCTTCTCTAACTTTTAAATCAGCTTTTCTTTTCTCTTTTTCAAGTTCTTCGGCTTTACAGGCTCATTCAACAAGCACAAAAATTTTTTTAATTTCAGGAATCCCGACTAACAAACGGATATCTTCATTCAAACCGTTTTCAAATATTTTTCACATTATTGCCTCAGTAAATACACATTCTTGAGCATACTGATTCAGTCTTACAAATTCTCGTTCATATTCTGTAACAGACATACGACCTTGTTTCAGCTCAAGAAACTCTTTTCGTTTCTGATCAATAAATCTCTGACTGATGTATTTCCTTTGAAATTCAGTTTGAAAGAAATCCCAGGTGACTTGCTCTCTCGAAACCACTGATATCAAAGTTTTCCACCAGTGATACACCGTATCTCTCAAAAGTGAAACGGCACATTTTATACATTCATCCGGAGTTAGAGACAATTCATAAAATACTCTTATCATTTTCTCTAGCCAGAACACGGCTCTATCAGTATCATCGTTCATTGTAGCTCAAAAATCTTCGGCCTCATATTTTCTAATCTTATCAACTGGAGGCTTAATCAACTGATTCAGATTAGCTTTTGACATAGCAGGAACTTGCGAAGGATTGACCGAGGTTGGGTGTTGTTGTACAGCCGGATTAGTCTAATGTACTGACTGAACCAATCATTCAACATTTGATAGAAGGCTTGTCTAGCCTTTCCATCATGGCTACTTGTAGCCGGTCTAGAGTCGGATGGTGTTGTCCCTTACGTTGGAGGAGGCGCATTACTCTCGACATCATCAGCTACGGCTCGTTCGGTATCCATATGCTATATAAAAACACATTTTCATTGTTAGGATTCATCACACTATTGCAATTCATAAATATGGCATGTATAGCTAGACTCACAAACGCTATGTTAGTACTAGAATTGACTAAACCGTAGCTCTGATACCAACCAAATGTTACACCCCTAACTGGTATCTGTCGTCAGACTAGGGTTAAAGGCGTTACAGAACAAATTGGAACATTTAACATTCAATTCATAGACATTATCCACAATCATAGTCATATATCACAATAGAGTCCCTTATATAGGTCATCGAGACCTTAAACATGCTTTAGAAAGGGGTCAAAACTAAACCGAGCTCATACAAATTTTTTTCAAAAGTTAACTAATTTTTTTAAGTTACAGAGGTCACATGCCCGTGTGAAAAGCCGTGTGCATCACACGACATTAGACATGCCCGTGTGTCTAGACCGTGTCAAATTAGGGCATACATGCTAACTTAATCACACGGCCACAAGACATGTCTGTGTACCTTGGCCATGGTCAAGACTGAATTGAGTCACATGGCTAGTCACATGCCCATGTGCCTTGGTCGTGCTCAAGACTGACTTAAAATCATAGGGTACCCCAGGGGACACACGGCCGTACAACATGACCATGTGTTGCACACGGCTGAGACACACGCCCGTGTCTCTGCCCGTGTGGACAAAAATAGGCCATTTGAAAATTCAATTTGCCACCCAATTTGGGTCAAACCTACAAGCATCAAACCAAACACACTTGCACTATAATTTCAGCCAATTTCAATACCAACACTTACATCATTCAATCTTATGACCATAATCTTACCTTTTCTCCAAATAAGTACAATTCAAAAACTTACCAAATTGACCAATTTCTTGGCCATTAAAAACACATCATATTAATCATATTGCATCAATTATTTTATACCAAGATCTCATTCATTTACACAATCATAATCAAGCCAAATCACATGGCTAGATATATACATCACAAAACATATACATATACTTCTAGCCTATACATGCCATACTTCAATATTTACACTTTCAAAAGGTGCCAAAATAGAGTCGATAATATGGTGATGATCCTCGATGATCCCTGATCTTTCTGTAGCTTCGATATCTAAAAAAAACACGGCAAACGCACACAAAGTAAGCTTTCAAAAGCTTAGTAAGTCATATACAAATAAACTTATTAACTTAAACATATAAACATCATAAAATACATTTACTTCATGGCCAAGATACTAACATATACCACATAGTTCACATACAATTCACATATTTCCAATCCATTTGCTCATATAACATATTTTCTCATAATTATACAATATATTCACAAAGGAACATATTCTTTCCTTTCATTCTCAACATAGTATACAATTCAAACGTACCTGTATAGAATATACATTTCACATAATCATTCGTACCTCGGAATGCCCATTGAACCATTCAAAATCATAAGGATACGTAGATAATTCAGAAAGCTCGTACAATACCGACGTCCTAGACGTGGTCTTACATGTAATCAAATATCGGTGCCACTGTCCCAGACAGGGTCTTACACGAAATCAAATATGATGCCAATATCCCAAACGTGGTTTTACATGTAAATCATAAGTCAATGCCAACGTCCCATACGTGGTCTTACACGAAAACACATATCGGATCCTATGTCATGACATATGTATCCTATACTATTCCTAAGGTTTGTACGAGACTTTTGGATGTCGAAACATTGTCGATACTTTCTCAATTATCTCATATTCAGCTCTCATATTATCATTCATCACAATACAATGTCATATATACATGAATAAATCAATTTAAACAGATTTATTTGTATATCGACTTACCTCGCACGAATTCGAATAGACGGAATCGGCTACTCGACGACTTTCGACTTTCCCCGATCTAATTCTATTTTCTTTAATTATTGATCTATATTGTAACACCCCGAACCCGAGACCGACACCAGGGTCGAACACGAGGTGTTAACAGACTATAACCCCTTATAAAGATATTTTCCAGACACTGCCTAATCTGCGTACTTGTCGCTTTAAAAATCATATCTTGAGTTTCACAACTCGAAAATCAGTTTCGTGATTTTTCCCTGAAACTAGACTAATATTCTCATCTACATGTTTTTTTCTAGAATTTTTGGTTGGGCCAATTAGTACAGTTTATTAGTCAAATTCTCCCAAGTTACTGGGGTCGACTACACTGACCTTTGCCCGTTACGACCTGGATATCTCCCTGTACAAAACTTCAATGCTGATGCCGTTTGTTTCTATAGAAACTAGACTCAGAGAGGAATCTATACATATATAGCATGACTCCTAATTATCTCTGGTTAATTTATAATGAATTTCCAAATTCGGAGCAGGGAATCCAGAAACCGTTCTGGCCCTATCCCACGAGAACCTGATTATCTCTTAACATACTGTCCATATGATCCTTTCGTTACTTCTATATGAAAATAGACTCATCGAGCTTCGATTACATAATTTATTCATCAATCAATTCCATTCCTACTATTTTTAGTGATTTTTCAATCTCATGTCACTGCTGCTGCCAGCATCTGTTACGAAAGCAACTATGCCCACTTCGTGTTTACTCCTTGATCTAACTAATACTTCATCATGCATATCACAAATTATGATCATGACTAACCATGCCAAAGGCTAATCATTGTCAAACTTTCCCCTACTACACTATTGCCATATCATGAATTTTAACACCAAAATAATCAACCATGACGTATGGCATAAAAAGGTCGAATTATCAAGATTTGCGACCTAACGTATGAATCCAAACCCAACCGAACATTTATGCCATTTTCGCATGGCTAAAAGTTTACATACCAAAGTTCAAACACAACATAATAGCCTATACATGCCGAAATGTTCTCCTAAGCCGACTAAGAAGAAAGTACCAAAACTTGCTATCCGGTGTGATGACTTCGATGACGGCCCGACCACGCAAAAGAGATGTGTCCAAGAACCTAGAATAGGTGACAAGGAAACACCGAGTGAGTTTATAACTCAGTAAGTCATAAGCTATGCACTACCATCCATCAATAACATTATCACAAGAGAAAACAAAATGGAACGAGGCTAATTACTCCATCCATTCCGAACCATACCATAGTTCCTCCAACCTATCGTTTCAATTTCATACCAATTTATGCATTCACAATCCACATACTCATCAATAGGATATTCGAGGCATTTTCATAAATCATTTTATTTTCGTTACAAACATACAACTAAACGGCCTTTCACCCATTCTACGATAAATTTTATGTACGTGACTTCAAGTATATTTGTCACATAGGTTCAAACTTACCAAGCTCAACACCAAGTATAGACATAGCACCTATTAGCCATGAACTCAAGACACTTACCCGATCCGCTGTCCATGATCGACTCAATAGTGTCGCACACTTAGTGTCCATAATGATTCAAGGATGTATATTAAGTCCGCACACTCAGTGCTATATAGTCAACTCGCACACTTAGTGCTACATAATCAAACTCGCACACTTAGTGCTACATAGTCAATTCGCACACTTAGTGCAACATAGTCAATTCGCACACTTAGTGCTACATAGTCCAACTCGCACACTTAGTGCTGTACAATTTAAACCCGCACACTTAGCGCCAATCTCATGGTCATAAATGGTTATACCCGCACATTTAGTGCCGAGATCAACAACTCAACACATCTCACCTCTTTTCTTTTCATTCAACAATTTCATCATCACATACATACATGTATATATATATATATTTATTCATTCCATTCGGCATCATTACATAGATGTTATGACCATTTGAATTAATACCAAGTATATGCTTAATGACTTACTTTATGTTGGGTAAAATAATTCCGAGTCGGCTACTCGATGACCTTCGATTTCCCCTTGTTGGACGCCTCTCCTTTAGGTTCTTGAGCTTAAATAAATAAATCAACTAGTTTAATTACCTTGCTAGTTATTTATATCCCGTAACATTAATAGTTTCATATCAAAAGAAGCATACGACAACATTCTATTTCAAGGTACATATTCATAATTCAAATTCGACCATATAAACCAACATCATCCACTTGATCAATTATAAAGAATTAAGGTTAATATCACCATGTGTACTCTATATGGCCCATTATACATAATCAAATTTAACATCATCTATGTATTCACTCATATGGCCGAATATACATACCCCCATATAACATCATTTTCATTCCATTTAACACTTAATTTCCACCACATGAACACTTGGCCGAATACTCTTAAACTAGCAAAACTCCACATTTGTTCATACCATCTTTTAAATTCACATGTCTATTTTTACTTTTTTTTTTACAAGAGTCATAGCCGAATCGTTTTAACCATGAGTAACATAACAAGCATAGATCGTGTTTATGGATATACCATGGCCGATTCAAGCTAATCACCTCCAAAATCATCAACCATTTTCAATGCATATAACATATATAAACATGAATAAGTTTCATATAATCTCTTAACACATTAATTTCTTTCATCAACAACCTTTTGTTTCTTTATCCATCAAAACTTAAAGGTAAGAAAAAATCAAGTTCTTCTCACACATACCATAACCGAAAGCTCCATCCAACACTCTAAATTCGAAATTTTAGTATGGCCAGGTAAGAAAAACGTGATGATTAACCCAAACAACTATTATTTCAAAAGAAAAATTAACAAAATTTACTAACCTCCTCTTCATTCAAAAGGCCGAATGCCTTTGCTCCCCCCCCCCTCCTTTTTCTTCTTCTTGTACGGCTAAGAAGAACAAGGTAATGACCCCTTTTTTTTTTTTACTTCTTTTATTATCCTTAGTATTTCTTTTTATTATTTCCTTTCCTTTACATAAAATAATGACCACTTCATGGAAACTTACCACCTATTCTAATATATGCTCCATCATGGCCGGCCACTATGTATAAAAGAAGGGGTATTTGACATGCAAAGCCATTATTCTCACCACATGCTTTAATAGGTCCTTGTAATTTAACCAATCACATTTCCAGATTTTCTCACATAGGTCCTATTTACTAAAATTCACCTTCAATTAAAAAAATTCAAACATGGAATTTTCACACATGCATATATACATATAATAAGCATCAAATATGACAGCTAATTATTTTTATGACGCGGTTTAGCGGTCCCGAAACCACTTCCCGACTAGGGTAAATTTTGGGGTGTCACAACTCTCCCCTACTTAAGAAATTTTCGTCCCCGAAAAGCTTACCGGTAAATAGGTTTGGGTATCGTTCTTTCATCAAACTCTCGGTTTCCCAAGTAGCTTCCTCGATCCCGTGTTTGAGCCATAACACCTTTACTAACGGAACCCTTTTGTTCCGCAACTCCTTCACTTCACGAGCTAGGATACACATCGGCTCTTCTTCATAACTCATATCGGCTCGAATTTCAACCTCCGGCGGACTAATTATGTGCGAAGGATCAGATCTATAGCGTCGAAGCATCGAAACATGAAAGACATCGTGTATCCTTTCAAGTTCAGGGGGCAAAATCAATCTATATGCAACCGGCCCCACTCGTTCAGAGATTTCGTACGGCCCAATGAATCTCGGGCTCAACTTCCCTTTACGGCCAAACCTAAGTACCTTTTTCCAAGGCGAAACTTTAAGGAACACTTTATCTCCCACCTGATATTCAATGTCCTTCCGTTTCAGATCCGCATACGATTTCTGACGATCTGTGGCTACCTTCAGACTTTCACGGATTACCTTTACTTTCTGTTCGGCATCTTTAATCAAATCAACTCCGAAAATTTTACTTTCACCGAGCTCGGTCCAAAACAATGGTGTACGGCATTTACGACCGTACAAAGCCTCGTAAGGTGCCATCTTAATACTTGATTGGAAACTATTGTTGTAAGCGAATTCGATCAAGGGTAAATACCGTTCCCATGAACCACTAAACTCGAGGATGCAACATCTCAACATATCCTCAAGTATCTGAATTATCCGCTCGGATTGACCATCGGTTTGGGGATGAAAAGCGGTGCTAAAATGCAGCTTGGTACCCAAAGCTTCTTGCAATTTCTTCCAAAATCGTGAGGTGAATCTCGGATCTCTATCCGACACGATAGAAATAGGTACCCCGTGTAATCTCACAATCTGAGAAACGTACAATTCAGCTAGTCTATCCAATGAAAAATCCGTACGCACGGGAATAAAGTGAGCCGACTTAGTCAGTCAATCAACAACAACCCAAATCGTATCCTTTTTACTTGCTGACAATGGCAGTCCGGACACAAAGTCCATTGTGACTCGATCCCATTTCCACTCAGGTATCATGGTCGGCTGAAGTAATCCTGAAGGCACTTGATGTTCCGCTTTCACTTGTTGACATATCAAACACCTTGAAACAAATTCAGAAATGTCTCGTTTCATGCCCGGCCACCAAAATTGACGTTTCAGATCGTTGTACATTTTAGTACTACCCGGGTGGATAGACATTCGGCCACTATGAGCCTCATTCAAAATCATCGAAATAAGTTCCAAATTCCTTGGAACACACAAACGACTTCTGAACCTCAAACAATCATCATCATCCATTTGAAACTCCGATTCCTTGTTCGGAACACACTCAGCCCGTTTTGCAACCAATTCATCATCAATTTTCTGGGCTTCACGAATTTGATGGATCAATAATGGTTTGGCTTTTAATTCAGCTACTAACACATTGTCGGGTAGAACAGACAAGTGCACATCCATTGCTCGTAAAGCAAACAGCGATTTCCGGCTTAAGGCGTCCGCAACCACATTAGCCTTTCCCGGATGGTAATCAATGACAAGCTCGTAATCTTTCAACAACTCAAGCCAACGTCTTTGTCGCAGATTTAAGTATCTTTGAGTCATCAAATACTTGAGACTTTTGTGATCCGAAAATACATGGCACTTCTCACCAAACAAATAATGTCGCCATATTTTCAAAGCAAACACGATGGCAGCTAGTTCGAGGTCATGGGTCGGATAATTTCTCTCGTGTGGCTTCAATTGTCTCGACGCATAGGCCACAACTCTACCTTCTTGCATCAATACGCAACCCAACCCAAGTAGGGATGCGTCACTATAGATGACAAACTCTTTCCCTGATTCGGGTTGCACTAAAATTGGAGCTTCAGTCAAATGAGTTTTCAGTTGATCGAAACTTTTCTGACATTTCTCCGTCCATTCAAACTTAACATCCTTTTGAAGTAGCTTCGTCATTGGTGTGGCTATCATCGAGAAACCTTTGACAAATCGTCGGTAATAACCGGCGAGCCCTAGGAAGCTCCGGACTTCGGTAACATTTCTCGGAGGCTTCTAGTTAAGTATGGCTGAAATTTTGCTCGGGTCAACTCGAATACCCGATGCGGATACCACATGACCCAAGAAGCTAACCTCTCTTAACCAGAACTCACACTTACTGAACTTAGCACATAACTGCTTATCCCGCAAAGTTTGCAACACTAGCCTCAGATGCTCAGCATGTTCGGTCTCATCTCTTGAATAGACCAAGATGTCATCAATGAACACAACTACGAACCGATCCAGATATGGTCTGAAGATCCGATTCATCAAATCCATAAACACCGCAGGGGCATTAGTGAGCCCAAACGGCATCACTAAGAACTCGTAGTGACCGTACCTCGTTCTGAAAGCAGTTTTGGGTACGTCCGAATCTCGAATCCGCAACTGATAATAACCCGATCTCAAATCTATCTTTGAAAACACTGATGCTCCCTTTAATTGATCAAACAAATCATCAATACGCGGTAACGGATACTTATTCTTTATCGTCACTTTATTTAGTTGACGATAGTCAATGCACAACCTCATGGTTCTGTCCTTCTTTTTCACGAACAATACTGGTGCACCCCAAGGTGAGAAACTTGGTCGAGCGAAACCTCTATCCGTCAACTCTTGCAATTGAGCTTTCAATTCTTTTAACTCGGTTAGTGCCATACGATACGGAGCTATCGAAATTGGCGTAGTTCCAGGTACAAGCTCAATACCAAACTCTATCTCCCAAACAGGTGGCAAACCCGGTAATTCTTCAGGAAAAATATCCGGGTATTCACAAACCACCGGCACAGATTCGGGTTTCTTTTCTAACTCTTTGTCATCAAGTACATACGCAAGGTATGCTTCGTACCCTTTTCTTACATATTTTTGGGCCAACATTGCTGATATTACAGCTGGCAACCCCCTTAAGTCCGTAGACTCAACTCGGATTATCTCGTTATTTGCGCACCTCAAATCAATAGTCTTGCTTTTGCAATTCACAACCGCATCGTGCGCGGTCAACCAATCCAAACCAAGAATAACATCAAATTCGTCAAACGGCAAAAGCATCAAATCGGCCGGAAAACAGGATTCTCGGATTATTAGAGGGCATCTCTTACACACTTTATCAACAAGTACGCATTGACCCAAAGGGTTTGACACTCGAATTACGAGCTCAGTAGACTCAACAGGTAGAGTCTTACTGGATGCTAAGGTTTCGTATACATATGAATGAGTAGAGCCAGGGTCAATCAATGCAATCACATTAGTATCAAAGAGAGTGAAGGTACCAGTGATGACGTCGGGGGAGGATGCCTCCTCTCGTGCGCGAATGGCATATGCTCTAGCAGGAGTACGGTTCTCGGCTCGAACAGCCATATCAGAGGCCCCTCTCTGACTACCACCCCTACCTCCTAAAATTCTCGGTGGTCTACCTCTAGTTGTTACTCCACTAGGTCTTGCACCTTGAATCTTATTCTTCTCATCAAGCTCTGTGCAATCTCTAATGAAGTGGTCCTTCGAACCGCATCCGTAACAGGCCCTGTTAATAGACTTACCCCAACATTCACCTATGTGTCGTCTTCCACATTGGGGACATTCAGGTTTCTCTAGACGATTATTGCCCACACTAGCTACCGAAGTAGCTCGGGAGTCTGTCGATGGTCTTGCTCTGATGGAAATTCCCGCAGTCGTCCTCGACTTATTAGTTTCCTCCCTGAACTTCTTTACGGCTGAGAACGGAGCTTTACCCGTCGATCTTTTACGGTAGTCTCTAGCTTCAAATTCAGCCTTCTTCTTCTCCTTTCCAAGTTCTTCCGCCTTGCAGGCTCGTTCGACTAGTGTTACGAATTCTTTTATTTCCAAAATACCCATTAGTAGCTTTAAATCCTCATTCAATCCTTCCTCGAATCTTTTGCACATAGCAACCTCATCAGCTACACACTCCCGGGCATACCTACTGAGCCTTACGAATTCATGTTCGTATTCAGATACTGTCATACGGCCTTGCTTGAGTTCCAAGAATTCCTTACGCTTTTGATCAATGAACCGTTGACTAATATATTTCTTTCGAAATTCCGTCTGAAAGAAGTCCCAAGTTACTCGTTCGTTTGGGACTATGGAAATCAGGGTCCTTCACCAATAGTAGGCTGAGTCTCGCAACAAAGATACAGCACATTTTAGACATTCGTCAGGTGTGCATGACAGTTCATCGAACACTCGAATGGTGTTATCAAGCTAGAACTCGGCCCTTTCGGCATCATCAGTAACTATGGCCTTGAACTCCTCAGCCCCGCGCTTCCTAATCAAGTCTACAGGTGGCTTACTCAGCCTCACAGGATCAGTGACTGATGGCATTACGGGCTCTTGGGGTAGATTATTCAAATTCGGGAATTGTTGGACAGCTGGGTTGGTTCGGGCATATTGCGCGACCCACTCATTCATCATGGTAAAGAAGGCTTGTTTAGCCCCCTCACCTTGATTATTCGCAGATGACTGAGGTTCAACAGGCGGCGTCCCTTGTGCAGGAGCAGCCGCTACGCTCTCAACGTCATCCGCTAGGGTTCTTTCTACACTGGGATCCATTTCCTAATCAAAACAAAAACATTTCAACCGTCAGAAGTCATCACACATTTAAACATTAACATTAAGGCATGTATAGCTAGACTCATACGCGCTATGGTAGTCCTAGAACCGACTAAACCATAGCTCTGATACCAATCAAATGTAACACCCCGAACCCGAGACCGACACCGGGGTCGAACACGAGGTGTTAACAGACTATAACCCCTTATAAAGATATTTTCCAGACACTGCCTAATCTGCGTACTTGTCGCTTTAAAAATCATATCTTGAGTTTCACAACTCGAAAATCAGTTTCGTAATTTTTCCCTGAAACTAGAGTCATATTCCCATCTACATGTTTTTTTCTAGAATTTTTGGTTGGGCCAATTAGTACAGTTTATTAGTCAAATTCTCCCAAGTTACTGGGGTCGACTACACTGACCTTTGCGCGTTACGACCTGGATATCTCCCTGTACAGAACTTCAATGCTGATTCCGTTTGTTTCTATAGAAACTAGACTCAGAGAGGAATCTATACATATATAGCATGACTCCTAATTATCTCTGGTTAATTTATAATGAATTTCCGAAGTCGGAGCAGGGAATCCAGAAACCGTTCTGGCCCTGTCCCACGAGAACCTGATTATCTCTTAACATACTGGCCATATGATCCTTTTGTTACTTCTATATGAAAATAGACTCATCGAGCTTCGATTACATAATTTATTCATCAATCAATTCCATTCCTACTATTTTTAGTGATTTTTCAATCTCATGTCACTGCTGCTGCCAGCATCTGTTACGAAAGCAACTATGCCCACTTCGTGTTTACTCCTTGATCTAACTAATACTTCATCATGCATATCACAAATTATGATCATGACTAACCATGCCAAAGGCTAATCATTGTCAAACTTTCCCCTACTACACTATTGCCATATCATGAATTTTAACACCAAAATAATCAACCATGACGTATGGCATAAAAATGTCGAATTATCAAGATTTACGACCTAACGTATGAATCCAAACCCAACCGAACATTTATGCCATTTTCGCATGGCTAAAAGTTTACATACCAAAGTTCAAACACAATATAATAGCCTATACATGCAGAAATGTTCTCCTAAGCCGACTAAGAAGAAAGTACCAAAACTTGCTATCCGGTGTGATGACTTCGATGACGGCCCGACCACGCAAAAAGAGATGTGTCCAAGAAACCTAGAATAGGTGACAAGGAAACACCGAGTGAGTTTATAACTCAGTAAGTCATAAGCTATGCACTACCATCCATCAATAACATTATCACAAGAGAAAACAAAATGGAACGAGGCTAATTACTCCATCCATTCCGAACCATACCATAGTTCCTCCAACCTATCGTTTCAATTTCATACCAATTTATGCATTCACAATCCACATACTCATCAATAGGATATTCGAGGCATTTTCATAAATCATTTTATTTTCGTTACAAACATACAACTAAACGGCCTTTCACCCATTCTACGATAAATTTTATGTACGTGACTTCAAGTATATTTGTCACATAGGTTCAAACTTACCAAGCTCAACACCAAGTATAGACATAGCACCTATTAGCCATGAACTCAAGACACTTACCCGATCCGCTGTCCATGATCGACTCAATAGTGTCGCACACTTAGTGTCCATAATGATTCAAGGATGTATATTAAGTCCGCACACTCAGTGCTATATAGTCAACTCGCACACTTAGTGCTACATAATCAAACTCGCACACTTAGTGCAACATAGTCAATTCGCACACTTAGTGCTACATAGTCCAACTCGCACACTTAGTGCTGTACAATTTAAACCCGCACACTTAGCGCCAATCTCATGGTCATAAATGGTTATACCCGCACATTTAGTGCCGAGATCAACAACTCAACACATCTCACCTCTTTTCTTTTCATTCAACAATTTCATCATCACATACATACATGTATATATATATATATATATTTATTCATTCCATTCGGCATCATTACATAGATGTTATGACCATTTGAATTAATACCAAGTATATGCTTAATGACTTACTTTATGTTGGGTAAAATAATTCCGAGTCGGCTACTCGATGACTTTCGATTTCCCCTTGTTGGACGCCTCTCCTTTAGGTTCTTGAGCTTAAATAAATAAATCAACTAGTTTAATTACCTTGCTAGTTATTTATATCCCGTAACATTAATAGTTTCATATCAAAAGAAGCATACGGCAACATTCTATTTCAAGGTACATATTCATAATTCAAATTCGACCATATAAACCAACATCATCCACTTGATCAATTATAAAGAATTAAGGTTAATATCACCATGTGTACTCTATATGGCCCATTATACATAATCAAATTTAACATCATCTATGTATTCACTCATATGGCCGAATATACATACCCCCATATAACATCATTTTCATTCCATTTAACACTTAATTTCCACCACATGAACACTTGGCCGAATACTCTTAAACTAGCAAAACTCCACATTTGTTCATACCATCTTTTAAATTCACATGTCTATTTTTACTTTTTTTTTACAAGAGTCATAACCGAATCGTTTTAACCATGAGTAACATAACAAGCATAGATCGTGTTTATGGATATACCATGGCCGATTCAAGCTAATCACCTCCAAAATCATCAACCATTTTCAATGCATATAACATATATAAATATGAATAAGTTTCATATAATCTCTTAACACATTAATTTCTTTCATCAACAACCTTTTGTTTCTTTATCCATCAAAACTTAAAGGTAAGAAAAAATCAAGTTCTTCTCACACATACCATAACCGAAAGCTCCATCCAACACTCTAAATTCGAAATTTTAGTATGGCTAGGTAAGAAAAACGTGATGATTAACCCAAACAACTATTATTTCAAAAGAAAAATTAACAAAATTTACTAACCTCCTCTTCTTTCAAAAGGCCGAATGCCTTTGCTCCCCCCCCCTCCTTTTTCTTCTTCTTGTACGGCTAAGAAGAACAAGGTAATGACCCCTTTTTTTTGTTACTTCTTTTATTATCCTTAGTATTTCTTTTTATTATTTCCTTTCCTTTACATAAAATAATGACCACTTCATGGAAACTTACCACCTATTCTAATATATGCTCCATCATGGCCGGCCACTATGTATAAAAGAAGGGGTATTTGACATGCAAAGCCATTATTCTCACCACATGCTTTAATAGGTCCTTGTAATTTAACCAATCACATTTCCAGATTTTCTCACATAGGTCCTATTTACTAAAATTCACCTTCAATTAAAAAAATTCAAACATGGAATTTTCACACATGCATATATACATATAATAAGTATCAAATATGACAGCTAATTATTTTTATGACGCGGTTTAGCGGTCCCGAAACCACTTCCCGACTAGGGTAAATTTTTGGGTGTCACATATATAAAATTCAAATTTAACTCTTTTATTCACCAATCATTCAAATCAATCCATAAACACATATATAGGGCATTTTACAAATTAGCCCTCACATTTTCACATTTTGAGAATTTGGTCCCTAATCACAAAAATCACAAAATACACAAATTTTCTTTGGACATATGTTTGGCCGAACATTCCTATAGCACATAAAAGCCCACATATTTCATTTATTTCATATTTTAGTCCCTCAAAAACTCATTTTCACAATTTAGTCCATTTTACTCAAATTCATCAAAAATTGAAAGACAAAATATACTAACCCATCACAAAACTTATAAAATCAACAATGGCATAACTCAAAATCATCATCAAAATCAAAAATTAAGACATGGTCTTGATAGTATACAAAGCAACGATTACAAAAACGTAGAAATTATCAAAACCCGATCGAAAATCATACCTCAATTGAGCTTTAGCTTAGTCGAACCCTATATGGTTCTTTTTCTTTTATTTCCTTGATAAATTCGGCAAATATGATGATAAATAAGCTAATTTTAGCTTTAGTTTAATTTAATTAACCTTAATAAAATAATTTCCAATTTTGCCCTTAATGAAAACATATAAAAACTTAATAATGGTTGTCCATAAAAGTCTATGCATTAATTCAATGGTTTAATTACATCTTAAAGACCTCACATTTAGCAAGACAAATCAATTAGGCACTTTAACAAATAGCAGCAACTTTTACATTTTACGCGATTAGGTCCTTTTATCAAAATAAACACACAAATGATCGAATTTTTATACGAAACTTCCACACATGCTAATTCACATATTATAGGCATAGAAAATAATATTAAAATATTTTTCTGACCCGAATTTGTGGTCCCAAAACCACTATTCCGACTAGGGTCTAGACTGAACTGTTACACTTAGCGTAACTCTTTAGAGGTTTAATTCTTTTCTAGGTCTATTCTTGGTAATAGAATGTTCTGGTGAATGAGTTTCCGTATTGTGGATTCTGGATCAATCTATAGCTCCAGTTGCTTCATATGTGAGCTTGGACTTTATTGGTCTTTATTGGAAGAGCCTTTAAGAGATAAGTTACGCAACATAGTAGTTTCATAAAAAATAACATTTTAGCTAATCACAACTTCTCTACTTTCAGGACACCATAACTTATATCCTTTAATGCCAGCCTTATAAGAAGAAAAACACATTTAATGGACCTAGGTTTCAATTTCCCATTATCAACATGAGCATACGCAGGACACCCAAAAATCTTCAAATCAGAATAATCAACAGGATTAGCAGACCATACCTCTTAAGGAGTCTTTTTCTCAATGGCAATGGACAGAGACCGGTTAATAAAAAAACATGTAGTAGAGGCTGCTTTAGCCCAAAACGAATTCGATAAACAAGCATTAAACAATAGACATTGAACCTTTACCATGATTCTTCTATTCATCTGTTCTGCAATGCCGTTTTAATGTGGAGTATGACAAGCTGTCAAGTGTGTCATGATCCCTTTTGATTTACACAATTCATTAAACTCATCAGAATAGAATTCTAAGTCATTATCTCTATAGAGGTGTTTTATCTATTTTCCTGTTGCTTATCGATCATAGTTATCCAAGACTTAAATGTGCGAAACATATCACTTGTCTTCTTTAGAAAGAATGCCCAAACCATTATGGAAAAATCATCAATGATCATCAACATATAATTAGCCCCACCCATCGAAGGCACTCTAGATTGTCCCCAAAGATTAGAATGGATATAATCCAGTGTTCCCTTTTATTTTATGAATTCCTCTAGTGAATCAAACTCTCTTTTGCTTCCCAAAAACATAGTTCTCATAAAACTTCATTTTATTAATGCCCTATCTATCAAGAAGTCCTCTTTTGCTCAATTCTGTCATGTCGTTCTCACTCATATGCCCTAGGCACATATGCCAAAGTCTAGTAACATCACCATCTAACAAGGAAGAGGAAGCGGCAATTGCATCACTAGTAACAATTGAACCCTCCAAAACATATAACTTGGCAGCCTTTCTCATAGCTCACTTTAGGGTTGTTGGCAAAAGCAACTAGATGTTCACCATCGCTGTAGTCTTTTACAATATTAGCTTCACCAGATTGTTCTGGTTGTTTTCCCTTTTGATTCACCGCCTCCCTTTTGATTTTATTCTACAACTTATAGCATTCAGATTTATTGTGTCTTTTCTTCTTGTTGAAGTTACAGGTTTTACCTCTGTTTGAATATCTTGATTTACCCTTAGATTTACCGTAAGGATTTTGTTCTTGTGTCCTTCCACGATTATCATCAATATTTCATTCTTGTCTTCTACGAACAATGAGACCCTCTCCCTAAGAGTCAGATCCAAACACAAGATTTTTCATCTTATCATGTGATGTTAACGAAGCATATACTTCATCAACTGGGATAGATTCATAGCTATACAAATTCGTATCTCTAAATGTTGAATAAGACGAGGACAACGAAAAAAGTATAATTAACCCTAAATCTTTTTTGTCATACTGAACCTCCATGGCCTCTAGGTTTGCGAGAATTTCTTTAAACAGAGTTAAGTGTTCGTGCACAGACACACCTTCCTTAAAATGATGACCAAAAAGGTGTTTCTTCATATACAACTTGCTAGTTAGGGTTTTCGACATGCATAGCTACTGTAGCTTTGCCATAATGCAGTGGCGGTCTTCTCATTCATCATGTCTTGTAGAATTTTATTTGAAAAATACATATATAATTACGTTAAATCCTTTCGATCTTTACTTTTCTTCTCTTCTTTCGTTAATTTCAAAGGCATCTTATCTAACCCTAACAGGGTATCCTCCAAATTCATCTACGATAGAACTATCTACATCTTTATATGTCACACAAGAATCTAGTGTTACGATCCAACAACGAAATATCATACTTCATTGTCGCCATTATTGTGATCGAAACAAGCAATCCAAAAAAGCTCTGATATGAATTTGTTAAAAAATAAACGTCAATAATGGCAATATAGAAAGATTGCAAAGAAAAAAAAAAGAAAAAAAATAAGAACACACAAATTTTATGTGGAAACCCTTTTGCGAAAAAAACTACGAGTAGATGAGAAGAAAGTTCACTAATGTCAGATTCGAATGATACAGGAGGATTTTTTACTACATCTATTTATAGGTTGAAAAAACCTAATTCTAATCAATGTCAAATATATTATACTAATAAATGCTAAATATATTATACTAATAAATACTAAATCTTCTAGAAAGAAAATATATTTTGTTTAAATTGACTTGCAAGTAATCTCTTAGAATTTGGGTCACACAACTCTAATAGTGTGTAAATGATAATTTGGGTCATCTTTACCGTATCATCCTTCTATTACTAGTATAAATAGAGGACTAGTTTCCTCATTTTTATACACTGAACATGAAAAAACATCTCTCTTTGAAAACATTCCTCTCCTCCATTTTCTATGTGTTTTCTTAATAAACTGGTCATTTTTGTTCCCTAATTACTTTAGAGAAAATTATGTTTAGGAGTTTAGGTTTTAAGCGTGACCGACTATGACCCTCCAAACTTTCCTGGGAATTGTTCCTATTGTGATTCCCGAGAAGAGCAATACCAATCGAGTTTCATCTTCTATATTCAAGTGTACGAATATCGAAGGACTGTGTTAACCTTGGGGAATGACGTCCACTACACAATTATACTGATTAGGGCAAATTCATTTCTAAGGTAGTGGATTTACCATGGCATAGTAATTTCTAATTTCATATTTAATTATTTATTTTTCTCAGTCAGTGTTAACAAATTTGTTTTACAGTAGATTATATTTCCAACAATTTAAAAATGAATTATTGCTTCAACATGTCTACCTCAAACAACAAATCCAAAAACCACGTGAAGTGTTATGTGTGTGGCAAAGATGAACACAAAGCATATCAATGCTACCAGTGTTCCGACCACCAGAATGAAAACAAACCATGAGCACATGTAGTCAAAAATCTAGATGACATTATAGTTGTTGTGGTTTTCAAAGTAAACCTGGACGAAAATAACACCAAGTGGATTGTAGACACAGGTGCCTCTAAACATTTCTTCAGCAATAGAGAAATGTTCACCGAATTTGAAAAGGTAACTAGATAAGCAAAAGACAAAGGAATGCCACTAGTTTCAGATATGATTTTCTTACTTCTTTCATAACTAATGTTAATGATTTAGACTTAATAAATTATTCTATTTCTCATGCTTTTTTAATAGATGAGGATCCAAAAACTTACGATGAAGCCATAAATTCAATATATGCTAGTTTTTAGAGAGATGCTATCAATAATGAGCTTGAATCTATTAAGTCTAAACACCCTTGGGAATTAGTAGATTTGCCTAAACGTTTTAAACCTATTAGTAATAAATGAGTCTTTGGAAAGAAACTTAGACTTGATGGGTCAATATAAAAGTATAAGGCAAGACTAGTGGTTAAAGGATTTACTCAAAAATTTGGAGTAGATTATTTTGATACATACTCTCTTGTGACTAAGATCTTTACCATTCGTGTTTTGTTTGCTTTAGATTCTACTCACAATCTGTTGGTACATCAGATGGATGTAAATACAACTTTCTTGAATGGTGATTTGGATGAGGAGATCTATATCAAGCAACGTCTAAGATTTGTGACACCCGGTATGGAAGATAAAATTTGCATACTTAAAAAATCTCTGTACAGTCTAAAATAAGCTCCAAAACAATGGTATGAAAAATTTCATAAAACTATTCTCTATTTTGGTTTTACATTTAATGGTTCAGATGCATGTGTATACTCCAAAATGTTTGGATCCGATTGTGTTATCATAAGGTTATATGTAGATGACATGTTAATTTTCAGTTCTAATATAGAAGCCATTAATAAAACCAAGAATTTCTTATCTACTAGATTTGAAATGACTGATTTGGGAGAGGTAGATATAATCTTAGGAGTTAAAGTTACAAAATCAGAAAAGGGTTTTTCATTAAACCAATCTCACTATATATAAAAAGTTTTAGAAAGGTTTAATAGTTTTAATGTAATCTCTGTAAGAACTCTTCACGATTCTAGCATACAACTGTTAAAAAATAGAGGAAACAATATTTTTCAATTAGAATATGCTAAGATTATTGGAAGTCTTATGTTCTTGATGAACTACAATTGACCAGACATTGCTTATGTTGTTAGTAGACTGTAACACCCCTATAACCCGTGTCCGTCGCCGGGGTGGGTTATGAAGAGTTACTGATCCAAAATTTAATATTTTAAAAACATACACAATAAAAATAAAATAAAAATATACATCGCCAAACTCAGTTAAAGATCGAAATTCAAACTTGTATCGACATTCAAAGGTAGCCATATTCACATGGCTTATATATAAGTACATCTCAAAATATCATTCGCTTAAGTCTATTCCATACATGCCATACTAGCTCCAAAATATAGTAGTACCCCAAAATGATAGATAGTGTGACGAGTAGCTGATGATTCCCTTTCCGAGTAGGTAACTGGAATCAACAATCTATAAAATAGAGAACGTAACAAACGAAGTAAGCTTTCAAAGCTTAGTAAGTTTTAAGCATCACAAATAATTAAAACTTATCGAAAATCAAAACATTCATTTAAACAGACTTATTCTCAATTCAAATTGCTTCATGGCCGAATACACATAAACATAAACATAGATTCTCAACACATATTTTTCTTTTACTAAAAGTTCATGCGATGCATTTAAATCAAATAATCTCATATAATAACAACATTTGACCGAATAGGTCATTTTTTACTCGTAGATATAACAATCATTCACACTTAAGTATCATTCTTTGATACTAATAATTTACAAAATCATTGACTGAATGTACATGAGTACATAAAGAAATTTTAACATATAATTCATATACAAATATACCATGATCGATTAAATCATTCTCATATTCGCAAATATAACCATGAATCATATTTATATATTTTCTTCTTTGATGCTAATGATTCACTTCGAAATCAGTTCACCGATGAGTAAGTAATACGTACCTGAACATATTAAATGTATAGTACTTACTCGACGATGGTTTACTGCGAACATTCAATATCGTAATCTTACTTAACTTACTGGCATTAAGCCTGTCAGGTCTTAGGACTTGAAACCAATTACCAGCACAAGCCTGCGGGAATTTAAACCCGATATAATACCAGCTCGAAGCCTGCGGGACTTTAGCTCGGACATATTTCCAGCACGTAGCCTGCGGACCTTAAGTCCGGATATAATTCTAGCACATAGCCTTCAAACCCTAAGTCCGGATATAATTCCAGCACATAGGCTGCGGACCCTAAGTTCGGATACACATCAAATATCATGCATATTTAATCATATATTAACACAACTTATTCAACATATCACATTAGTAGTCATTGTCTACGTTCGGATATAAGCTCCATATGAATACCATCATTTACATTTCGATTCGAAAGTCATACATAAATATCACATATCCATTTCACCATTCAAGCTTAACACATAGTGACCATTCGACTATAAGTCATATACATAAATTATTTATCACACAACTTAATTCAAGTAGAACCGAAAGGTCACAATTCATCTAATATACACATATCAAGGCATCATCAATTATATACTAAAGGTGACTACTCAAAACTTACCTCGAATATTTTCGAACAGTCTCGGATCGGCTATTGAACTACTTTCTCTTTTCCCTTGTCCAACCTTGGTTCTCTATGCTCTTGAGCTTAAATTCAACAATTTTAAACTAGTCATTGTTCGACTATTCAAGCATTACTTTCAGAATATAATATATATATACGAATTTCACACATATAGATCATAGTAAGTTTATAAGAAACATTAAGCAACTCGTTAACAAATTTTTATCAATATTTACCACATAATCACAAATTCACAATAAGCTGTCTTCTTGAGCAACAGTCACTAAATTATATATAATTGGAGCTACGAAACTCCAAATCAATTTCCATAAAATTTCCCTGAAAATAGACTCATATATATTTTATCCATAGAATTGTCAGAATTTTTAGCTTGGCCAATCAATACCAGATTTTTCTTAAAGTTTCCCCTGTTTCACTGTTTGACTAATCTGACCACTCTTCACTACGAATCAAATTTCTCATTGTACAAAATTAAAAATATGTCCTCATTTATTTCATTTGAAACTAGACTCATTAAGGAGTCTAAGAATATAAACTTCATCATATAACCATTTTTTTACAATTTAACATGATTTTATAAAAATAGAACAGGGGATCTAGAAGTGATTTTGACCTTGTCCTACATCACTTCAAATATCTCATTATCGGAAATTCTTTTGCTTTCACGGTTTCTTTTATAAGAAAATAGACTCACTAAGATTTAATTACATAATTTATTCAGCTTCTAACTCAATTCCCACAATTTATGGTGATTTTCCAAAATCACATTACTGTTGCTGTCCCAAGCAGATTTATTACCAATTCATTCTTTCACACATTATTTGCATGCATGTTATTTAAACATGCATATCACCAATCTATCATCACATATCTATAATTTCACTTAAGCATAATCTCTATTTCATCATTTTAAAACATTCAACACCGACTAGTCATGCTTACAAGCCTAAGCTGAATATCATTTTAGACATTTAAGAAATCATTTCTCACTCAACTTATCACTTCATACCATATTATCAAAATGAACTAATTATACTTATATAAACACTGTCAAAGCCGAAACCTATGCATAACATTACTCATATCATTCAAAATCACATTCAAAAAAAATCATGAACAAAGCCGAATCCTTAAGTGTTCCAACATCTAATTTACTCAATTCAACACATCAAAACAACATTTGTTCAAGACATCAAATATAAAATGCATAATACTTGAACATTTATACCGAATTTGCTAGCACACAAGACCTTTGGCCGAATGTCATTAAACTCTAGTCACCTAAATTTTTATTCTTTAAAACACATCCAAAACCACATTCGGCACCTCCAAACAATAATTTAGATATTCTCAAGTTCATTCACAAGTACAATTATATAACATATAAAGCATTAAACATTTTTCAACATGAATCTATGACATGACCGAATACTCATGCACATATATATATATAAAAAGAACTCAAATAACACAAAAATCTCCTTTCCAAAGTGCATATATACACATACATACGGCAACTTCCATTCTTACCTCCCAACAATGAATTCAACTTATTCAATTAAGCTACATTAACATATAAAAACATCTTCCAAAAAAAAAACTCATCAAATTATCACAAATTTATCTACTTGCCGAATGGTTTTATTTATTCAAGAATTCATGAATCTAAACTATGGGTTAACTAGACTATACACTTATCAACTTAATCTCAATATCAATTAGAATAAAATCACAATGCATACCTTTCAATTGAAATAGCCATGGCCGAATGTCTTGGTTTCTTTTTCAATCTTTTCTTTCTTAATTTCGGCAATGAAGAAGAAAGATGAGCATTCTTTAAATTTTGTTTTCTTTACCTTATTTTACTAATATTATTTTATTTCAAAATAATGCAAATTCTTATTATAATATTTAATTAAACATATATATTGCCCATCAACAATCATTATGGCCGGCCACCATAATCAAAAATTGGATATTTGACATGCAAGTCCAAACTTTTTGTGACATGCATTAATAGACCCCTTTTTAAAATTACCTATCACCTTCCACAATTATTTCACATAAGTCCTATTTAATAATTTCACATACAAATAACAAAATTAGAGAATGAAACTTTCACATATGCATGTACACATATAATAAGCATAGAATATAACAATTAATTATTTTTATGACTCGGTTTTGTGGTCATGAAACCACTTCCCGACTTGGGTCAAATTAGGGCTGTCACAACTCTCCCCCACTTAAGGAATTTTTGTCCCTGAAAATCTTACCAGTAAATAGATTTGGGTATCGTTCTTTCGTAGAGTTCTCGGGTTCCCAAGTAGCTTCTTCGATCCCGTGCTTGAGCCATAACACCTTTACTAACGGAACCTTTTTGTTTCGCAACTCTTTCACCTCGCGAGCTAGGATACGAATCGGTTCTTCTTCATAACTCAAATTAGATTGTATTTCAACCTCAGATGGATTAATTATGTGCGATGGATCGGATCTATAACGTCGAAGCATCGAGACATGACAAACGTTGTGAATCTTTTCAAGTTCAGGGGGAAAAATTAATCTGTGTGCGACTGGCCAAATTCGTTCGGATATTTTATACGGCCCGATGAACCTCGGACTCAATTTACCCTTACGGTTAAATCTGAGCACCTTTTTCCAAGGTGAAACTTTAAGAAATACTTTGTCTCCGACCTGATACTCAATGTCTTTTCGTTTTAAATCCATATACGACTTCTGACGATCTGAAGCTGTTTCCAGACTTTCACGAATCACTTTTACTTTCTGTTCAGCATATTTAATTAAATCAACCTCGAAAATTTTACTTTCACTAAGCTCGGTCTAAAACAACGGTGTACGGCATTTACGACCGTACAAAGCCTCGTAAGGTGCCATCTTAATGCTTAATTGAAAACTATTGTTGTAAGCGAATTCAATCAAAGGAAAATACTGTTCCCATGAACCACTAAACTCAAGGATGCAACATCTCAACATATCCTCGAGTATCTGAATTATCCGCTTGAATTGACCATCGGTCTGGGGATGAAAAGCGGTGCTAAAATGCAACTTGGTACCCAGTGCTTCTTGCAATTTCTTCCAAAATCGCGATGTGGATCTCGGATCTCTATCCGATACAATAGAAGTAGGTACCCCGTGTAACCTTACAATCTGAGAAACATACAGTTCGGCTAACTTGTCAAGTGAATAGTCCGTATGTACGGGAATAAAATGAACCGACTTTATCAATCTATCAATAACTACCCAGATCGCATCTTTCTTGCTTGGTTACAATGGCAACCCAGATACAAAATCCATCATGACTCAATCCCATTTCCATTCGGGTATCATAATCGGCTGAAGTAATCCCGAAGGAACTTGATGTTCCGCTTTCACTTGTTGACATATCAAACACTTTGAGACAAAGTCAGAAATGTCTCGTTTCATACCGTGCCACCAATACTGACACTTCAGATCGTTATACACTTTCGTACTACCCGGGTGAACTGACATTCGGCTGCTATGAGCCTTGCTCAAAATCATCGAAATAAGTTCCGAATTTTTTGGAACACACAATCGACTTTTGAACCTCAAACAATCATTGTTGTCAATTTGAAACTTTGAATCCACATTCGAAACACCTTCAGCTAATCAAACAAATCATCAATACGCGGTAACGGATATTTGTTCTTTATTGTCACTTTATTTAATTGACAGTAGTCGATGCACATTCTCATAGTTCCGTCTTTCTTTTTTTTTCTTTTTTTTTACAAACAATACTAGTGCACCCCTTTCTCGCATATTTTCGAGCCAACATCGAGGATATTATTGCTGGCAGTCCGTTCAAATCAGTAGGCTCAACTCAGATTATCTCATCATTTGCACATCTCAAATCAATAGCTTTTCATTTGTAATTCACAACTTCATCATGTACAGTCAACCAATCCATACCGAGAATAACATCAAATTCATCAAACGGTAAAAGCATCAAATCGATCGGAAAATAGGAACCTCGGATTATCAGGGGACATTTCTTGCACACTTTTTCAACTAGCACATATCGACCCAAGGGATTCGACACTCGAATCACGAACTCAGTAGACTCAATAAGTAAAGTCTTACTAGATGCTAAAATCTCACATACATATGAATGAGTACAACTAGGGTCAATCAATGCAATAACATCAGTATTAAAGAGAGTGAAAGTACCAATAACAACATCAGGCGAAGAAGCATCCTCGCATGCGCGTATAGCATAAGCTCTAGTAGGAGTATGATCCTCGGATCTGGTCGTAGCATCTCTAGACCCTCTCTGACCGCCACTAGCATTTCTCGTATTCCTAGGTGGTCTACCTCGAGCTATAGCAGTACTCGGTTTTCCACTCTGATTCACATTTCGTTCTGACAACCTCGGGCAGTCTTTGATGAAGTGGTCGAATGATCCGCATCTATAACAGGAGTGATCATGAAATCTACAACTCCCTGAATGCCATTTTCCACAAAACTTGCACTCGGTCCTATCCCGACGATCATTTCTAACACTGGCAACTGATGTGGCTCATGTACTCATAGGAGGTCGATCACGGTCTCATCTGAAAAAGTCCGAAGTGTTCTTAGATCGGCCCGAATCATCTCGAAATTTCTTCGATAATTACTGAAAAGGCTTTCCCGAAGATCTTTTACGAAACTCTCCAGCTCCAACATCAGCTTTCCTTTTTTCCTTACTAAGCTCCTCAGCTTTGCAAGCTCGCTCGACAAGTACTACGAATTCTCTGATTTCAAGAATGCCAACAAACATTTTAATATCTTCATTTAGCCCGTCCTCGAAGCGTTTACACATAATAGCCTCAGACGAAACACATTCCCGGGCATATCTACTAAGTTTGACAAACTTTCGTTCATAATCGGTAACTGTCATAGAACCCTGTTTAAGCTTAAGAAATTCCTTTCGTTTCTGATCGATGAATCTTTGACTGATATATTTCTTATGAAATTCGGTTTGAAAGAAATCCCAAGTAACCTATTTTCTCGGCACCACTGAAACTAAAGTATTCCACCAATAGTAGGCAGAATCACGTAACAGTGATATAGTACATTTTAAGCACTCATCGGGTGTGCACTATAATTCATCAAACAGACGAATGGTATTATCGAGCCAAAACTCAGCCTACTCAGTATCATCATTGTCAATAGCTTTGAAATCAATAGCCCGGTGCTTTCGAATTCTATCAACCGGGGGTTTGCTCAACCTCAACGGGTCAACAATAGGAGTTACCACAGGTGTAGGGGTTGTATTAGTCGGGGATGGGGGTTGTGTAACAGCCGGATTAGTTTGGATATATTGGGTAAACCAATCGTTCATCATAGCATAGAAGGCTTGTTTAGCCTCGTCATTTTGATTGCTAGTATTCAGTTGAGAGCCTATCGGTGCTGTCCCTATCGCGGGAGCAGGCGCTACGCTCTCAACATCATCAGCTACTGCTCGATAGGGATCGGAATCCAATACTATACGAAAAACACGTTTTAATTGTCAGAAATCATCACACTATCATTTTAACACTTTATGGCATGTATAGCTAGACTCACACACGCTACGTTAGTGCTAGAATCGACTAAACCGTAGCTCTGATACCAATAAAATTGTAACACCCCTATAACCCGTGTCTGTCACCGGGGTGGGTTATGAAGAGTTACTGATCCAAAATTTAATATTTTAAAAACATACACAATAAAAATAAAATAAAAATATACATCGCCAAACTCAGTTAAAGATCGAAATTCAAACTTGTATCGACATTCAAAGGTAGCCATATTCACATGGCTTATATATAAGTACATCTCAAAATATCATTCGCTTAAGTCTATTCCATACATGCCATACTAGCTCCAAAATATAGTAGTACCCCAAAATGATAGATAGTGTGACGAGTAGCTGACGATTCCCTTTTCGAACAGGTAACTGGAATCAACAATCTATAAAACAGAGAACGTAACAAACGAAGTAAGCTTTCAAAGCTTAGTAAGTTTTAAGCATCACAAATAATTAAAACTTATCAAAAATCAAAACATTCATTTAAACAGACTTATTCTCAATTCAAATTGCTTCATGGCCGAATACACATAAACATAAACATAGATTCTCAGCACATATTTTTCTTTTACTAAAAGTTCATGCGATGCATTTAAATCAAATAATCTCATATAATAACAACATTTGACCGAATAGGTCATTGTTTTACTCGTAGATATAACAATCATTCACACTTAAGTATCATTCTTTGATACTAATAATTTACAAAATCATTGACTGAATGTACATGAGTACATAAAGAAATTTTAACATATAATTCATATACAAATATACCATGATCGATTAAATCATTCTCATATTCGAAAATATAACCATGAATCATATTTATATATATTCTTCTTTGATGCTAATGATTCACTTCGAAATCAGTTCACCGATGAGTAAGTAATACGTACCTGAACATATTAAATGTATAGTACTTACTCGATGATGGTTTACTGCGAACATTCAATATCGTAGCCTGTGGGAATTACCAGCACAAGCCTGTGGGAATTTAAGCCCGGTATAATACCAGCTCGAAGCCTGCGAGACTTTAGCCCGGACATATTTCCAGCACGTAGCCTGCGGACCTTAAGTCCGGATATAATTCCAGCACATAGCCTGCAGACCTTAAGTCCGGATATAATTCCAGCACATAGCCTGCGGACCCTAAGTCCGGATACACATCAAATATCATGCATATTTAATCATATATTAACACAACTTATTCAACATATCACATTAGTAGTCATTTGCTACGTTCGGATATAAGCTCCATATGAATACCATCATTTACATTTCGATTCGAAAGTTATACATAAATATCACATATCCATTTCACCATTCAAGCTTAACACATAGTGACCATTAGACTATAAGTCATATACATAAATTATTTATCACACAACTTAATTCAAGTAGAACCGAAAGGTCACAATTCATCTAATATACACATATCAAGGCATCATCAATTATATACTAAAGGTGACTACTCAAAACTTACCTCGAATATTTTCAAACAGTCTCGGATCGGCTATTCAACTACTTTCTCTTTTCCCTTGTCCAACCTTGGTTCTCTATGCTCTTGAGCTTAAATTCAACAATTTTAAACTAGTCATTGTTCGACTATTCAAGCATTACTTTCAGAATATAATATATATATACGACTTTCACACATATAGATCATAGTAAGTTTATAAGAAAACATTAAGCAACTCGTTAACAAATTTTTATCAATATTTACCACATAATCACAAATTCACAATAAGCTGTCTTCCTGAGCAACAGTCACTAAATTATATATAATTGGAGCTACGAAACTCCAAATCAATTTCCGTAAAATTTCCCTGAAAATAGACTCATATATCTTTTATCCATAGAATTTTCATAATTTTCAGCTTGGCCAATCAATACCATATTTTTCTTAAATTTTCCCCTGTTTCACTGTTTGACTAATCTGACCACTCTTCACTACGTATCAAATTTCTCATTGTACAGAATTCAAAATATGTCTTCATTTATTTCATTTGAAACTAGACTCATTAAGGAGTCTAAGCATATAAACTCCATCATATAACCATTTTTGTACAGTTTATCATGATTTTATAAAAATAGAACAGGGGATCTAGAAGTGATTTTGACCTTGTCCTACATCACTTCAAATATCTCATTATCGGAAATTCTTTTGCTTTCACAGTTTCTTTTATAAGAAAATAGACTCATTAGCTTTAATTACATAATTTATTCAGCTTCTAACTCAACTCCCACAATTTATGGTGATTTTCCAAAATCACGTTACTGTTGCTGTCCCAAGCAGATTTATTACCAATTCATTCTTTCACACATTATTTGCATGCATGTTATTTAAACATGCATATCACCAATCTATCATCACATATCTATAATTTCACTTAAGCATAATCTCTATTTCATCATTTTAAAACATTCAACACTGACTAGTCATGCTTACAAGCCTAAGCCGAATATCATTTTAGACATTTGAGAAATCATTTCTCACTCAACTTATCACTCCATACCATATTATCAAAATGAACTAATTATACTTATATAAAGACTATCAAAGCCGAAACCTATGCACAACATTACTCATATCATTCAAAATCACATTAAAAAAATCGTGAACAATGCCGAAACCTATGCACAACATTACTCATATCATTCAAAATCACATTAAAAAAATCGTGAACAATGCCGAATCCTTAAGTGTTCCAACATCTAATTTACTCAATTCAACACATAAAAACAACATTTGTTCAAGACATCAAATATAAAATGCATAATACTTGAACATTTATACCGAATTTGCTAGCACACAAGACCTTTGGCCGAATGTCATTAAACTCTAGTCACCTAAATTTTTATTCTTTAAAACACATCCAAAACCATATTCGGCACCTCCAAACAATAATTTAGATATTCTCAAGTTCATTCACAAGTACAATTATATAACATATAAAGCATTAAACATTTTTCAACATGAATCTATAACATGACCGAATACTCATACACATATATATATGTAAAAAAAGAACTCAAATAACACAAAAATCTCCTTTCCAAAGTGCATATATACACATACATACGGCAACTTCCATTCTTACCTCCCAACAATGAATTCAACTTATTCAATTAAGCTACATTAACATATAAAAACATCTTCCAAAAAAAACTCATCAAATTATCACAAATTTATCTACTTGCCGAATGGTTTTATTTATTCAAGAATTCATGAATCTAAACTATGGGTTAACTAGACTATACACTTATCAACTTAATCTCAATATCAATTAGAATAAAATCACAATGCATACCTTTCAATTGAAATAGCCATGGTCGAATGCCTTGGTTTCTTTTTCATCTTTTCTTTCTTAATTTCGGCAATGAAGAAGAAAGATGAGCATTCTTTAAAAATTTTTTTCTTTACCTTATTTTACTAATTATTATTTTATTTCAAAATAATGCAAATTCTTATTATATTATTTAATTAAACATATATATTGCCCATCAACAATCATTATGGCCGGCCACCATAATCAAAAATTGGATATTTGACATGCAAGTCCAAACTTTTTGTGACATGCATTAATAGACCCCTTTTTAAAATTACCTATCACCTTCCACAATTATTTCACATAAGTCCTATTTAATAATTTCACATACAAATGACAAAATTAGAGCATGAAACTTTCACATATGCATGTACACATATAATAAGCATAGAATATAACAATTAATTATTTTTATGACTCAGTTTTGTGGTCCCGAAACCACTTCCCGACTAGGGTCAAATTAGGGCTGTCACATAGACTAAATAGGTATACCCAAAATCCGAGCAATGAGCATTAGAATGCTCTAAAGCATTTTCTTAAATACATTAAAGGTGCTTTATCTTGGAAATTAGAATTTGTCAGGTACCCTGCAGTCCTTGAAGGCTATTGTGATGCTAACTGGGTAACTGATAATGATGAGGTAAGATCTACAAATGGGTATGTCTTTACTTTGGGTGGAGAAGCCATTTTGTGGAAGTCAACTAAACAGACTTGTATTGCTCACTCCATGATTGAGTCAGAGTTTATATCACTTGAATTAATTGGGAAAGAGGCCGAGTGGCTTAGGAATCTACTTGCAGAGATTCCTTAATGGGAAAAACCAGTACCTCCTATTTCTTTATTATGTGACACACAAGTTACAATTTGTGTTGCTAAGAATGAAGCTTACAATGGTAAGAAGAAACATATTCGGATAAGATATGAACCTGTAAGACATTTAATGAAAAATAGAGAACTCACCTTGGAGTATGTGAGGTCTGAAAGGAACCTGGTTGATCCACTAACCAAAGGGTTAAATAGGAAAATGATTCTTGATTCGTCGAGGGGGATGGGTCTTAAACCCAGTGATTGAGGAATTCATGGTGGATACCCAGCTTAGTTTCTGAGTTCAATGTGGCCAAACGAAACCATGGAAAGACTCATAGTATTACATATTACCTATCCCTATTGTGAATGATGTACATGCGTAGGGATGAGTTTTTACTCTTAATGAATTCATAGCCCAGATTTTGGGTGGTCCTATTGAGACGGACTTGATGAATTCATCGACTTGAGAGGTTGAGTTTATTACTATTAATGAGTTCATATCCCATATTTTGGGTGGTCCTATTAAGATGAACTTGATGAATTCGCCGAACTTAAATTTGAGAGGATGAGTTTAATGAAAGCTCTTAATGATTTCATAGTCCTGATACAGGTGGCCTATATTAGATAAACCTAATGAAATCACCTACATAAGTGTGAAGGACTAGCCACCTTCTATGGAAAACATTTTGGGTTGTTTTTCTAGAGCACTTACTAGCATCTCGAGGTATGTTGGCTAAAAGTTGTTAATTTATCGCGGAACTTCAAATTAGATTTGAGATTAGTTATGTGTCATAAGTTATCTTTTATCTTAACAAGTTCAAGGTTCATTTACTTGTTAAATAAAAGAATCATTTACTTCACTATGTACTAGTTCAAATCCACAAGATACTAGTGCTTAAGCAACTAATTTCACCGTTGCTCTTATCACTTTTTAACTAAATTTCTCGTGTTCACAAAAAAAAATTCAAACTACTTTGCATCAGTGGAGGATTGTTGGTAAAGAAAAAGTGTTGAGGATTTAGTGGGGGTTGTTGAAGTTTTTATGGAGATGTGGTTATGGGTTTTTTACAAAATTGCCCATTCCTTTTTTACCGTATTGCCCTTCTGCTACTAGTATAAATACAGGACTAGTTTCCTTATTTTTATATACTGAACAGGAATAAACAACTCTCTCTGAAAACATTCCTCTCCTCCACTTTCTGTGTGTTTTCTTTATAAACTAGTCATTTTTGTTCCCTAATCAATTTATAGGAAATTTTGTCTAGGAGTTTGGGTTTTAAGTGGGACTGACTGTGACCCCTCCAAACTTTCCTGGAAATTGTTCTTACTGTGATTTCCTGAGAAGAGCAGTACCAATCGAGTTCCATGTTCCTTATTCAGGTGCACGAATATCGAAGAACTATGTTAACCTTGGGGGACAATGTCCACTACACGATTACACTGATTAGGGCGAATTTGTTTCTAAGGTAATAGATTTACCACGACACAATAATTTTTAATTTAATATTTAATTATTTATTTTCCCAGTCAGTGTTAATAGATTTGTTTTGCAATAGATTATATTTCCAACAAGATGTATTAGAACAAGTATGATAGTAGCCAAAATGTCCAGTTACATGCAATTGTATATGTACAAGTATCCATTTGTGTCGATACAATTGGGCCTAGATAAAGGTTCCTCCATTGTTTTGAGTTGTTTTGACCCTTTGAAGACCTAAACTTGGTCATGATCATCCTTAAACACATATAACTCGTTTTAAAATGTTTTTAAAATGTTTTTAAATGAATTAACAATGATTTTAATCAATGTCAATGTGTTGAAATGAGTTTTTAATACTTGATGTTCTAAATGTAGTTGAAATGAAAATTAGTTCGAGTTGCTCCAGTAATTAATGTAATGTCTTATATTCGGAGTTAGTGGCTAGATTAAGTATGGGGTGCCACACCATAAAATTGATTTCTATGTTTTTTTGCATTTTTCTTAAACACACATATAATTTTATAAAAAACTAAAACTAGAGGAACAATGGATTTGAACTGTCGGGTTGACTAAAAAATAAAATAAAAGACTTTATGGCATAATTTGAGAGGATAAACACATACAAAATTAACCTTAATGCCTTTCTAGAGATGCATAATATTCAATGGCATTTCGTATGGAAGAAACATTCTCACCATGAGTTAGCATTGAATTGTTTTTCCTTCAATAGCATGAGCATTAAAACAATTATAAATTAGGTAAAGTAATATGATTCATAGTCTACTTTAAATTGTACGTAGGAATTACCGATTAAAAGACAAAATCTTAACAATAGTTACTGTCATTCACATGAGATTGGAAACTACAATTTTAACTTTTGTTCTTAGGTGTCGATTTCACTCAAGTAGTCATTCGAAAACTATGAGGCTCGAAGAGTAACTGTGAAGATGGCATTACCTTCGCCGCCATTTCTTTTTCGTCATTTAGACGATGATTTGTTAAGAAATTAAACTAAAATAATCTAAACAAAAACAAAAATGTAACTTATCTAGAACTAAACTAAAAATAAATAAATTAAATTACTATAGCTGTGAATTTTTATTTATTAACATGTTTTGATTTTTTTGGTTTCAAATAGGTTGGATAAAAAAATTAAAAATTTAAAAATCGACTTGAATTAAGATATTTGAGCAATTCATGAAATACAAGTTACAAAATCACCTTATATTTTTATTTAATTTATAATTAATTTTAATTTTTATGATTTACATTGAAAATAATGAAAATAACTTAAAGAAATACCATCTAAAAATTATTGATTACTTTTACTTACTTGAAAATTTATTTTTTTTAAATATTTATGAAAAAGACTTTCAAACTTTATCAAATAATATTCAAAAGACATAAAAAAAAGAGCTTATTTTGCCAAAATAAATCTAAAAATACAAATCCTAAATTTATATGAAAAAACCCAAAACTGAACCGAATTATAATGAATGTTTCGAAAAATCTAAAGGCCCCGATCGAACTGAATCGATACACCCCCTAGTGTTAAGGGTGAATCTAGAATTTTTTTTAATGGGCCAGATTTTTATTGTAATTTTTTAAAATATCTATCATTTATTAATTTTCGATTTTATTATTTCTTGAGGAACTAAACATATATATTTTTTAATTTTTGGGAGCTAAAGTACAAATTTACCATATATATCTTAAATTTTCACTACTCATAAAGAGACTAAATTGAATGATTTTCATTTTTCTTTAGGGGAGGGAGAGTCCACTATCTGTCCCCTTAAATTTGCCTCTACCTCTAGGGGGAAGCCATAAATTATTTTCTGGAGAGTTGAGATTAAGGTCTTTAATTTTGAGAAGGATTAAATAAAAAATTTATTACTTTTTAAGGGGCTAAATAATAATTTTAGAATGTATTAACATATAGTATTATAAATGTTGAAAGTCTAAAGTGCGATTATTCCATGTTAGGTGGCGAAACCCCTGGCTTCGCTCCAAGTGGTGTCCAACAAATTTCTTTCGCCAAAGAAAACTTGAGCAAAAACGATTGAAAAGAAGAAAAAGAAACGAAAGAAGGGATGGAGACGTGAGAGAGAGAGATTCAATGTATTAATCAGAACATGGTTTAGTTAAGGGAGCAACTAGACAGAAGGGAAGATTATTATCTAAAAAGTTGGGAGATAATAGTCTAAAAATTTAAAAATAATTCTCATTTTTCAATCGTGTCTCAAAATCTGATGATAATGAAATAATAATTAATAAAAGAAAATAAAAGCTTAATATATCATTTAGTATTCGTGTTTGATACTTTTATTTTAATATGGTACTTATTTGATACATTTTTTTAATATGGTACTTATATTTTTTTTGTCCAATGTGATATTTGTATTTAATATAATGTTATATATTTTTAGCACATAAGGTTACCAATGTTAATTTTTTAGTGTTTACTTCGAATTTTAGGGTTGATTTGATGAAAATTAATTGCTAATATCATTATATTTGAATTTTTCATGATTTTTTAATAGAATAAATTTATTGTTAATTATGAATTTTTTTAAATTTTACATTTAATTTATCAAATACAATCCATTAAAAATGTTTAATTCGGGTTTTAAGGTCGATTTGATGAAAGTTAATTGCTAATGTTATCAGCTAATTATGTATTTGCATCAAATTAACTCTTGTTGGGGATAACTCGATTAACCAATGAACAAGTAAAATAACGAAGAAATTGAAAAGATTGAATACAAATATTTTACGTGGAAAAATCTCTCCAAAGATAATTTCACTAAAACGGAAAAAACTAAGAGTACAAAAGATGGATATAAAACTAAACACCGGAACCTAAAATAAGAACCCTCAAAATGTAAATATAAAATTCTCTGAAAGTTTGTAAAAGCTAAAACCTAAATGTGTAATGAGTTATCTTTCTAAAGTGGAAAAAGGGTCTATTTATAAGCTAAATTCGTAGGTTAAATAATATTAAAATAACCTACACTAATCAGAGTTTAAGTGGGAAACTACAAACAGAGTTTAACTCACAAATCTCCACCTTTACTTGAATTTCCACAACGCCTTCTTTGCCAAAGCCCACTATAGTATTGTAAGTAAGACTTAAATAATTTATAATTAAGTTCCAGGTTTTTGCCTATTAATTATAAAACTTATGTAGTCTCAAAGTCATTTCACTATAGTATTGTGACTGAGCTCTCTCTAGTTACATATCATTATGAAAGCTACTAAATTAGTATTCATCCAATGACCTTGTCACCAATGTGTTACCCTCATAGGATATCCTTAATTTCTTTGGTATAAATTCGTTCTCCCAATATGATCATATTTTATCTCATGGTAACCATTACATCTTCCTTCATGAAAAGTGAATTACTATCAAATAGTAATTAAATCATATATCACAAAGATAAATAACTCGTGGTCACATTTACTTTTTATCTATCATGTAACGTCGATTAGAGGAGATCATTTACCACTATAGGAAAATAGGGCTTTAGCGGCGTTTTTAGTGGCGTTTGAACAAAAAACGCCGCAAATATTTTACATTCACGGCGTTTGCAATAAAACGCTGCAAAAAACAGAGCAATAGCGGCGTTTTTGATCCAAACGCCGCTAAAAACTGAGCAATGGCGGTGTTTTTGCCCCAAACGCCGCTAAAAACTGTACAATAGCGGCGCTTATGGAAAAACGCCGCTATAGGTCGAGGTTTTAGCAGCGCTTCTGGAAAAACGCTGCTATAGGTCAAGGTTTTAGCGGCGCTTTTGGAAAAACGCCGCTATAGGCTGATGTTTTAGCGGCGCTTTTGGAAAAACGCCTCTATAGGTCAATGTTTTAGCGGCGCTTTTGGAAAAACGCCGCTATAGGCCGATGTTTTAGCGGCGCTTATGGAAAAACGCCGCTATAGCCAATGTTTTAGCGGCGCTTTTGGAAAAACGCCGTTATAGGCCGATGTTTTAGCGGCGCTTTTAGAAAAACGCCGCAAAAGAGTAATTTAGTTTATGGGTTATGGTTTAGTGTTTAGGGCCTAGAGTTTAGGATTTGAGATTTGGGGTTTGGAATTTAGAGGTAAATATGGTAAACTATTTAACTTGTGTATCTTGGATTTTTTTTATAATATAAATCTAAATAAGATAAATATAAATTATTATTTTAAAAAATAGGTACATATATATGTTTTAGGGGTTATGCTATTAGGGATTAGAGGTTATGATTAATGATAAAAAAATTAATTTATTTTAGAGTTTTGGTAAGCATTAAGATTCTATTTGAATTACTTTTGTCCCTTGTTATACATATATATTAAACTTCTAATATATATTAAGATTGTAATATATATTTAGGGTGTAAGTTTAGGTTAAGGGTTTAAGGAAATGATACTATTAGCTAGCTAGAAATTAACTGAAGAACATTTGGATTTTACTAAGATTCAAGCTATTTTGTATATACTCATATTATTTAATATAAGAATATAAACATATATGTACATGTGTGTTTTAATTTGTACTACACTAACATTGGCCACACGAATTCCAAAAAATATGTCTACAAATATTATGGTTTAGGGTTAACAGTTTTTAAAGTACACTTTATAGTTTGGGCTTTATGGTCTAGGAGTTATGGTTGGTTTAGGGTTACCGAATGGTTTTGGGGTTTAACGTTTGGGGTTAGGGGTTTTGTGTTTGTGCTCCAAGGTTTAGGGTTTAGAGTCTGAAGTTTAGGATTTTAAATTTAGAGTATAATTTTGGATTTTAATGTAGAAGATAAATGTATATAAGATAAATATATAGAAATTATTATTTTAAAAAATATATAAATATATATATGAAAAGTGGTTTAGTGTGCAATTGTGTACATGAACTATAATTTGATCTAGATCTTGTAAAATATTTAATTAATTTTGATATAATAAATAGCATCATGTTTTTATTTAATTAATTTATATGCATACATAATATGTATTTTAAAATGTGTATTAAATCAAAAATAAAATTTTAACTATAGTTAGGGTTTAATTAGAGTGTAAGTTTATAGTTTGAGGTTTAAAGTTTAAGGTATATTATTATTGAAGACTGAACCAATATTTAGAATTTTATGATATTCTTGCGAATTTGTACTAAACCTAATATATTGAAGATTGAAATATATATTTTGTACATCACAGTAACATTATTTAGATATAATTTAAAAGAAATTCTAAATATATATAGTTTTAAATTTTGATCAATTTTTATAAAATATTCACGTATTAGCGGCGTTTATACATAAAACGCCGCAAAAGATAGGAAATAGCGGCATTTTTTTAGAAAACGCCATAAAACTTCAATATACATTAGAGTAAAACGGCATCGTTTCCTCTGAATAGTAACGGCTTTAGTGGCATTTCTAATATAAACGCCACAACTCGTATTAGAACGGCGTCGTTTTGTTTTGTAGATAAAAGGGCGTTAGTGGCGCTTTACTGAAAACGCCGCAAAAGGGGTCATTACCGGCGCGTTTCTGAAAACGCCACAAAATTTCCTTATTTGAAACGGCGTCATTTTTTCTCTCCTGTGGTTTATTTCCTTTACCCGAAATCAATTTCAATTTTTGCTAAATAATTTTCCCCCATTTAGTCTTTTCCTTCCCTAAATCCCTAAAACAGAAAACTCATCTTTCTTTTTCCCCAAACCATCCCCTAATTCCCCAAACCCGAAATCCCTAACATTTGTCCCCTTCTTTTCCCTTAATCTGTTCACCCATCCCCGAAATCCCTAATTATTTTCCCTTTCCTCTCGTTGACGGTGATATGCTTCATATTTAGGGTTTTAGCCCAATGATCATCAACTGAAAAACATACAAGAAGAAAGCCCTATCGATTCATTTTATCGACAAATCAGGGTTAGTTGATTCGTACAAAGCTCAATTTCTGAATGTTATGAAAAAGTAGCAAAGCACTTCTCTCTCACTCGATTTCGTCTGAACCAGAACCAGAAGAGCCAACTCTTCAGACGTCAACTATACACCGATCGATCCCAAACTTTCTGGTAACTGCTAAGCCATATCACTTTTTTCTTTCACTTTATTCGTTGGGTCCTTGAAGCTTCAACAGTATTTCTTTTCTTTCCTTAAAATATCGTCAATGATGAACTGGCGGTAAGGTCAGCCTATTGAATTCGAAAATATTACTTAAACCAAAAGTCACCTTGTAGAACACTGAATTTAGTTCAACTATGGTCTAAACCAATTAATCTAATCCTTCAGTTTTTGCGTGTTAAAGCAACTCAACTTTCGTACTTGGGGCGTTTGTTTTGTTTTGTTTTGTTTTCCTTTTGTGGTTTTGCTTGTTTGTTTTTTCATGTATTACTTGCCTTTTTTTTTTGGTTTGAAATGGTTTGAAATGGGTTTGATCTGGATGGTTATACCCTTGTTTTAAGTAAACCCAATACCGGGTCTGGTGTTTCTAGTGCTGTTTTTAACTTAACCACCACAATTATTGGTGCTGGAATCATGGCTTTAGCTGCTACTATGAAGGTTTTGGGGCTTGTTTTAGGGAATTTTTTGGATAAACCTGGTTGGGATTTTGTCTGAAATTAGTGTCGAGATGTTGATTAGGTTTGCAGTTTCTTGTAAAGCTAGATCTTATGGGGAAGTTGTGCAAATTGCAATGGGGAGAACTGCTAGGGTTTTGTCTGAGATTTGCATAATTGTCAACAATGTAGGTGTCCTGATAGTTTATTTGATTATTATGGGTGATGTTATGTCTGGTTCGGTTCGTCATATTGGGGTTTTCGATAAGTGGTTAGGACATGTTTTTTGGGATCATAGGAAGTTATTGGTTTTGGTTGTTATGGTTGTTTTTCTTGCTCCACTTTTCGTGTTAGATAGGATTGATTCATTGAGCATGACTTCGGCTGCTTCGGTAACTCTCGCTGTTGTTTTCGTTGTGGTTTGCTTTGCTGTTGCATTCATCAAGCTTATTGAGGGAAAGATAGAGGCTCTAAGGATGAGCCCAGATTTTACGTTCCCTGATTAAGCTTATTGGATCTACTATGATCCCAAATATATGGACAGCTTTCAAATTTACTGGAGAAACAATAGCTGTTTCCTTAGGTTTTACGTTCCCTGCTCTAATTGCATTGAGGATAAGTCAGCAAGAAGAGAGCATGAGCTTGAGCAGAGTAGAAAAATTTTTTTCGTGGTTAATGTTAATACTGGCTGTGATAGTTAGCATTGCTGGGATAATAGGAAATATTTATACCAAATTGCAATGATAATATGTATACAATGTAACTTACTGTCTTTTAATGGTATTGAGCTTGGTCCTATTTCTCCTCACAATGGTCTTCATTAGGGTGACTGTTACTTACTATCTTTCCTTAGAATTTTAACTATGATTTTTAGTGGAAAATCCGGCAACTTCGGTTATTCCAACAAAACCAGCCCTTTGTCCCCTTATTTGTCTCTCTTTTATATTTTTCTCTGTTTTTTACTTAATTCGGATTTTTAATTTTCGTTCTCATGATACCATTGTTGACGTAGCTTTATTTTTAGTAATTCTTGTAGCTTCTATTTTTTTTTATAATTTTATTTGTTTATTCCCACCTGTTATTAGCAAATATAATTAATATTATACCAATCATTAAATATTGTTTATTTTTAGAACTCATTTGATTGTTTTGTCGACCAGAAACAGACTTCTGTTCTTCAAATGCAATGAGTAGGGAAATCTCTCGATATTATTAGAGATCAATCCCAAGCATCTCCAAATAAACCCTCAAGAAAACATTTCCAATTCAATCAAGGTAAACATTGTCTTCCCTAACATTTATGTTTTTTTCAACATGTTTTTCCTTTTATGTTTTTTATGTTTATGATGAAAGATTCAACATCTCTAGAAACTGAATCATACATTTTTTCTGCTAGGATTAGCAATCTAGTATGAATCATGTAGAAGCTTACTTATATTTTATTTGCAAGAAACATATTTAGGTAATGGAAGATGTATGTCTGTGTGTTTGTGTCTCTATATATGTATGTATTTGGTACTAGATGAAAGCTTTACTCCAGTTTTGAAATATAGACCAGGTTTTGCATACATTGATAATTTTCTGGCTCTTTTCCTTCGAATACATGGTTCTCTTGAAACTAAATGCTCAGGTACTTTCTGCATATTCTGTGATTCTTATTAGATAAGTTATAAATCAACAGTTATGTTAGTTTTGATCAAGGCCTCTGTAAACATAAAGTTGGTTTTCTGGTTAGGAGAAGTTAATGTTTATGAGTTTTGTGGAGTATGATTCTGCACATCCAAAGTTGGTTTGTTTAAAGCTGTGCATTTTCATGTTTACATACTAATGGTGATTCCATTTTTGTTTTTTAGATGTTCTTTTGGTCTGTTTTCATGTTTCTATCCAACTTATGTGTTTACTGTGCAGTTTTGCCATATTTTGCTAAGGTGTATAGCTTCATTGGCAGTGTCTTTGATCCTGGTACAAGTGGGCACTTGCAAAACTGATATAGGTAAAGTTTTTATATTTGTTTAAACTGAAATATACTTGGTGCTACTCTTATAATCTTACATCTGTTCTAGGTACTATCGAGCACCTGAATTAATATTTGGTGCAACTAAATACACCACAGCCATTGGCATTTGTTCTAGGTACGTACAAGTTTCGTTGCTAAAATTTTTCCTTATTTCTATGCATTTTCACTTTAAATTACATAATACATAATTCTTTTTTGACTCCAGCCTCTGTTTGCTGGTGAGAGTGGAGTAGACCAGGTACGTTTTATTAAGGTAGGCTTTATTTCAAAATTCTAATCAATAATAGTTTTATCATGATGATTTTGGAAAAATTAATATTTTGGGGTTGCGATTTTGTAAAGATTTAATTGCTAGTTCTGTTTGGAGTAGAACTATTTTGTTTCCAAATTAATTTTAAATATTTGGTTCAAATTAATTATTATTTGATTCAACTTAAGTATGAATAGGTATGAATTAATTTTATTACCGTGTAGCTTGCTTGTCCATTAAAATTACAACAATAGCTGACTTTCTCTCCAACTTATTTTAAATATTTTAAAGATTCAAAGTATATAGGCTGGAAACCTGACGGGTTGCCTTATATCGAGCTGCAAGATATAATGGATCCTCCCTAGGTGTAACAACGCCACGTATGATGAATCTTAAAAAATTCAAAAAGACTTGAAAAAATTTCTATCGAGCTCATTTACTATTGAATATTTATATAACCTTAATTTATTTCCAATTTACGTATAAAAATTAAACTACGATTCTTTTTTGATATTATTATATTCAAATTACTATTTTTTATATTAATAATGTTTTATTTTAATATTTAATATTTTTAAATGTCTTTAAAAGTTATAACTACTTTTTATCAAAATTACAACAATACCTGACCTCTCTCCAACCTTATTTTAAATATTTTAAAGATTCAAAGTATATAGGCTGGAAACCTGACGGGTTGCCTTATATCGAGCTGCAAGATATAATGGATCCTCCCTAGGTGTAACAACGCCACATATGATGAATATTAAAAAAATTCAAAAAGACTTGAAAAAAGTTCTATCGAGCTCATTTACTATTGAATATTTATATAACCTTAATTTATTTCCAATTTACTTATAAAAATTAAACTACGATTCTTTTTTGATATTATTATATTCAAATTACTATTTTTTTATATTAATAATGTTTTATTTAATATTTAATATTTTTAAATTTCTTTAAAAGTTATAACTAATTTTTATCAAAATTACAACAATACCTGACCTTCTCTCCAACCTTATTTTAAATATTTTAAAGATTCAAAGTATATAGGCTGGAAACTTGACGGGTTGCCTTATATCGAGCTGCAAGATATAATGGATCCTCCCTAGGTGTAACAACGCCACGTATGATGGATCTTAAAAAATTTGTATGTTTCAATTTAATATGTCCCATCTAATATACAAATATTTAATAAAATATTTTATATAGTTTTTAACTTAAATTTAAATTATTATTGAAATATTCTCGTCTGTTTTATCACAAATATTATTCTCCATTTTATCACAAATATTATCGTCCGTTTTACCATTTAAGTTAAACTTTTTATTCAAACTAAATCATAGCTTTTAAGCTAAATACGGATGTCCACACAGTGCTTTAATATGTACTTAAGAAAAGATGACTTGTAAAACATAAATTAAATTAAGTGTAGACTATTTTAACTGCACATGTGATTTGTCAAATAAAAACGAACGACATGTATATTATTTAATTAAAATAATTTTTATAAATATTATTTAATTAAATATTATTTAATCCCGCTACTTACCTGTAGATACTTGATATTTGATATGTATTATCCATGTGATTTTCCATATCGTGAAATAAAAAACTTACATAATACATAAATATATTTGATATCATAATTTACATAACTTATATAACATATATAACTTACATAACTTATATAACATACATAACTTATATAACTTATATAACTTAGATAAATATATAACTTACATAACTTACATAATACTTAAATATATTTTATATCATAATTTACATAACTTACATAACTTATATAACTTAGATAAATATATAATTTACATAAATATATATCATATCATAAATTACATAACTTACATAATACTTAAATATATATCATATCATACATAACTAGTTTACGAAATTTACTTAACTTACATAATACATAAATCTATAGTCGAGAATCCTGCAACTTGCCTAAATTAGTTTATACCCATTAGAGACTTGATATTTAGTATAATGATACGATTTAAATCAATTGAGAACATTTAAGTAACTGTAATATGTTGTCAACTTTAGATTTCAAGAACTACAAAATGGATAGGAGTTGGATGAAATTGTTAAGGGTAAGCAATGCCTATCAAAATGGAGTACAAACTTTTCTAAATTTTGCATTTCAAAATGCAAGCCAAGAGAATATGATTCTTTGCCCGTGAAGAAGTGTGGCAACATCTACTGGCATTTTCGTGAAGTTGTCTACGAACATCTAATTGTTGATGGCTTTATTCGGGGGTATAAAAAATGGATTTTCCATGGAGAGTGTACATCTAGTGGACCTTTTTCAACGATTAATCCGACTTATCCTGATACTGATTACCATC
Organism: Gossypium hirsutum; assembly: GCF_007990345.1. NCBI lineage: Eukaryota > Viridiplantae > Streptophyta > Magnoliopsida > Malvales > Malvaceae > Gossypium > Gossypium hirsutum. Next base: position 18,555,855 of record NC_053429.1, read on the forward strand.
AGTATGTTAGACAAGATGACATGGAAGATATGTTGCGGGATGCATTTAATATGCGTAGTCATGGTGAGCAATCGTTTCCACCTGACTTTATTATATCTGAGGATTGTAATATTGGTGGAAATGTTTTTTGCGAAACGGGAACAAGTGCACCTAATGAGGAGCCAAATGAAGAAGCAGCTAAGTTCTACAATTTACTTAATGAAATGAATGAAGAACTTTACGAGGGATCAAAATATTCGAAATTGTCCTTCTGCATTCGTCTATTTCATTTAAAATGTTTGGGAGGGTGGACCGGAAACTCTTTTACAATGCTGCTAGAGTTTCTAAGAGAGATGTTTCCGTTTGCAAAAATTCCCCAGTCTTGTCAAGATATGAAGAGACTAATAAAAGATTTGGGCCTTGGGTACGATAAAATTCATAGTTGCCCAAATGACTGCATGTTGTACTGGGGTGATCAGAAAAACCAACAATCTTGTCATGTTTGCGGTAAGTCTCGTTGGATGAATAGTAATACAGAAGATGTGAATACGGATGAAGGTGGGGCACAGTTAAGAAAGAAGCCAGTCAAGGTCTTGCGATATTTTCCCCTGATACCAAGACTTCAAAGGCTTTTCATGTCCTCAAAGACAGCCGAATCTATGACGTGGCATAATGATCAACGGACCGATGATGGATTATTAAGACATCCTGCGGATTCTTTAGCTTGGAAATCATTTGACAGTAAATTTCCAAGCTTTACAAGCGATCCTTGGAATGTGAGGCCTGGGCTAGCAGATGATGGCTTTAATCCATTTAAAATCATGAGTACTTCGTACAGTACTTGGCCTGTAGTGCTTGTTCCTTACAATTTGCCTCCATGGATTTGCATGAAGCAATCTTCATTTATTTTATTAATGATTATCCCTGGAGAGAAAGGTCCCGGAAATGGTATTGACATCTATTTGCAGCCACTTATTGAAGAGTTAAAACAATTATGGTTGGGTGTTGAGACATATGATGTATTGAGGAAGGAGAACTTTAATTTACGTGCAGCTTTATTGTGGACAATTAATGATTTCCCGGCTTATGCTAATTTATCGGGTTGGAGTACTAAAGGACGTTATGCCTGTCCTTGTTGTGCTGCGCAAACTTTTTTCGAAGTGGTTGTATAATGGGAAGAAGTTCTCTTACATTGGCCATCGTCGGTGGTTAGATGAAAATCATAAATTTAGATTTCAGAGGACTCTATTTGACGGTACTGAAGAGTACAGAGGAGCTCCTGAGCAGACCGTTGGATCTGAAATCTTGTTTATGTTAAAAGATATCAACTTTAGTTACGGGAAGATGAATCAACCACCTATCACGCAAACAAGGAGAAGATCGAGGGATGAATCTGATGATGAATCTGACGAAGAGGATGATCCTAATGAGGCGGAGTTGTGGAAGAAAATGAGTATTTTTTTTAGTTGCCTTATTGGGAGCACAACATTTTACGCCACAATCTTGATGTCATGCATATTGAGAAGAATGTCTGCGAGAACATAATTGGGACAATTTTAAATGTCGATGGAAAATCAAAAGACAATCTTTAGAGCCGACTTGATTTAGTTGACATGAGAATCCGGCGTGATCTTCATCCTCAAGTACTTCCGAATGGGAAATATCGGTTGCCGCCTTCTATTTTTTCAATGTCAAAGAAAGAGAAAGAAGTTTTCTGCATGGTGTTGAAGGATATAAAGGTCCCAGATGAGTATGCGTCAAATATATCTCGATGTGTGAGTTTCAAAGATAGAAGATTATATTCATTAAAATCATATGATTACCACATCTTGATGCAAGATTTACTCCCAATTGCTTTACGGTGCTGTATGTCAAAAAATGTAACGTCCTGTATAATTGAACTATCCAATATAATGAAAGCTATCTGTGGCAAAGTTTTGAATGTCGAAGAACTTGAGAAAGTACAGGATCGAGCGGCTTTGACTTTATGCAATTTAGAGAAGATCTTTCCACCTTCCTTCTTCACTATTATGGTGCACTTGGTAATCCATCTCCCTCACGAAGCAATCCTTGGTGGACCGGTTTTTTATCGATGGATGTATCCTATAGAAAGGTGCTAATTTATTTCTCAAGTATTCATTCATTCACCTCTATACATTTAGTTACAGCTTTGGATAAATATTGTATATCGTGTTTAGGTTCCTAAGCAAATTGAAGTCATATTGTCGCAATAAGCGTTATCCAGAATGATCAATTGCTGAAGGCTACTTGGCAGAAGAGTGCATGACCTTCTGTTCTAGATATTTAGAAGATGCTGAAACATGATTGAATAGACCAAGTAGAAATGCTGGGCTCAATGATCATGACTTGGCCGAAACTTATTTATTTCAAAGTTATGGAGAACCAATCGGCAAAGTTGAAATTGTAGAATTAGATGATATATCGTGGATACAGGCACATCGATGTGTACTTTTTCACCACGATTCAATTGAACCGTTGCGCAAGTAAGTTATAAAATTGTCTTACATATTCGTCGTTTTGATTTGTTTATCTTCTAACCAATTAAACTTGTTTTTAATATAGTGAGTACAAACAAATTTTGAGATCTCGTGCACGCTCTCGAAGATTACAACATCGAGAGATTAATAAGTTATTCACAGAATCTTTTCATGAATGGTTAAGTCAAACGGTATGTAACTAAAGTTAATAAGTTACATATAATCGCGAAATTTAGTTAATCAAATAAGAATGTTTTTACATAATACATTTATAATTATTTAATTTACTTTCGATTCAATAGGTTTGGAGTGGGAAGGACGTCAATGACGAAATTAAATGGCTTTCCCAAGGTCCGAATAGAGTAATAAAAAGATATAGCGCCTTCCTCATCAATGGATACAGATTTCATACAAAGTATCGCGAGAGAATGAGGAGAACTCAAAATTGTGGAGTTGTTGTTAATTCTTCAATTACAAGTTATGCTAGTGCTAGGGATAGTAATCCGGTTGATGGTAATGTGAAGTATTACGGACTTCTTACCGACATTATTGAGTTGGATTACTATGGCAGATGGAAAGTTATCTTATTTCGGTGTGATTGGGCAGATGTTAATACTGCTCGAGGAATTAAAAAAGATCAATTTGGTTTTACAATGGTGAATTTCTCTCGCTTGTTTCACACTGGACAAGAATTGATGGACGAGCCATATGTTTTCCTCTCAAGTGAAACAAGTTTTTTATTCGAAAGATCCAACTGATGAGGGTTGGTATGTTGTACTCCGGAACACCCCTAGAGACTTGTTTGACATGGGTAATGGAAGTAGAGATGACATTGTCGAAAGATCAGAAACATTACCTTTTCCAGAACAAAACTTAGATGAAAATATCCCTAGTACTAGTACACAATATCAATGGGTTCGAGATGATGTGAATGAAGATATTTACGAATAATGATGCAGTAAGATTTTACGTTTTTTTAATTATATGTAATATTATAATTTTAATCTTGGTCATGTTATATAATTTGACTATTTTATATGTACTATTATTGTTGTAATTTGTTACTAAAACTTTAACTATTTTATGTGTATTGCAGGAAAAATGCGTAGAAGAAGATTACGTGGTTTAAGTATTGTCCAGAATACTCCAAATTCGGAAGAAGGAAATAGTGAACAGCAGACAGTTGTTGGATCTTCGAATGTGCCAGAGACACTTGACGAGCCTGAAGAAGTTCAAAGTAATGTTACGTTTATTTTACATGTGTTGACTTTTATTATTAATTTATTTGTAAATTTTAATATAATAATAGTATATCATTTTTCAGCTGAAAATGGTGGGACGCGCAGAGTTCGAGGACATACACTGCTTAGTGATTTATACGACTTAGCTCCTGCCGACCGTGTCAAAGTAAGTAGAAATACTTATGGACAGCCTGTTGGATCTGAAGCTCGACTTTTAGCAGGCTATATTGGCATTTTAGCACGAAATGCCAATATGTTGCCCATCAACTACGAATCATGGCATCACTTGCCTGATAGCAACAAAAATCAGGCTCTCGCTAATATTAAGGTAACAAAATGTGAATGTAATTTATAATATTTTGGTTTAAGTTTCATTCATATTTACATTCTAAACTTGTGTTTTTTTAGGATAGATTTGTTTTAGAGGTCTCCGATGATTATATCAAGAAGACATTGGGTAAAAAATGGAGAGACAATAAAAGCATTTTAAAAAAACAATATTTTAAGAAAGACATAAGCCTCGAGGAAAAATTGAGAAATGTCCCGCCGGGAATGCTGAGGTACCAATGGGAAGATGCGGTTAGATTCTGGAATTCAAAGAAAGGAGAGGTATTACGTATTTCCAAACTCTTATATATAGTGTTTACTATATACATAATAATAATTTCATTATGTAGAACCATGAGTGAGTTGGAATAAGCAGCAGGCAAAAACAAAAATTCACGCACACGGCAGGGTCGAGAAGTTTTGCTTCTGTAGCTGAGGCCGAGGTATTAAAATTTTATTAATTCTTTCAAATATTAATAAATTTCTAATATTAAATAATATTTTTACTACTATATTGTAGGAAGTCAAATCTGGACAAAAAGTTGGGGCCTTCAGCTTTTTGAGATTACGCATAGGAAGAAAGATGGATCTCCTATGACATTCGAAGCTGGAGAAATTATGGTATATTTACTTAATAATATTTGATTTATTCTAAATATTTATAATGTTTAATTATAATTGTTTAATTCAATTCATCATTAGTAGTTTTAAATAATGTTATGTTGCATTCCTTTTTATTATATATTTCGTTTCTAACTTTTTAATTGATTTTTTAGGAGAAACTAAAGGATAAGAAGGCGGAATATGAAGCGACTACTTCGACTGATAGTTCTGTTAATCTTGAGAACATTGATAACAGAATTATCACTGAAGTTTTGGGTCCTGAAAGGTACGGTCGGGTTCGATTTCAAGGATCTGGTGTTACCCCGACCCAATATTTTGGATTTGGCTCCCAGCAATACATGCCTTCTGGAAGTCAAGCTAAAGCTGAAGTTTAGAGGTTAAGAGGTCAGATAGCTCAGATGCAAGCGAACACAGTTGAGCAAATTGCCGAGGTTCAACGAAAATATGAAGAACTACAGCAACAACTTAGAGTGGAGGCAGCAGAGAGGGAGGCAGAGGCAGCAGAGAGGGAGGCAGCGGCAGCAGCGAGGGAGGCAAAGCATAGGAAAAAGTACGATGACCTCCAGCTACAGCTTCAACAGATGATGCAGATGTTTCAACAGTCGCAAAAGCCGTCATCTTAGACATTAGTTTTCTCGTTGTAAGAATATTTTTAACTTTGTCACGTTTAACATTATTCTAAGAATATTTTAAATCATACTTTATTAATTACATCATATATCTTTCGTTAAATTTGAAGTATCATTTAGAATTAATATTTTTGGTTATATTTTTTTATGCTAAATTTGCTATTTTGGCAGCATTTTATGCTATATTTGTTGTATTTTGTTGGATTTTAATGTAAGAAGGGCTGAATATTGGTGGAAAAAATGTACTGCAAATCTGCCAAAATTAGTGGCGTTTGTGGGAAAAACGCCACTAAAGGCCATGACTTTTAGCGGCGCTTTTTTCCAAACGCCGCTAAAGGCCATGACTTTTAGCGGCGCTTTTTTTTCCAAACGCCGCTAAAGGCCATGACTTTTAGCGGCGCTTTTTCCCAAACGCCGCTAAAGGCCATGACTTTTAGCGGCGCTTTTTTTTAATAAACATCACCAATTTTTGCGGCGCCGCCTATAGCGGTGTTTTTTGCAGCGTTTTCAAAAGCGCCGCAAAAAGTTTTAGTGGAGCTTAGAAGCGCCGCTAAAGGCTAAAAAAAGCGCCGCTAAAAGTCTATTTTGCTGTAGTGTACCCATTAATTGGGATATGAATTCCACTATTGTGAATGATGCTACATACTGTAGAAGTCGTATACCCAAGCACCAGCTTTTGGTTCCTTATCTTTTTAAACTCAGGCTTTTACTTACATAAAAGTATACAAGTCACGCATACATAGTCCATCATCCACTCAGGATTAAGGTATGTCATACTGTAAACGTCACAAGTGAATAAATCCATAAATGGATCTAGGATATATTCTACTTGGATTTTGTCTTATGTATTGTCAGTTACATCTATGTCTCTATCTTTTAGGAGTCATCCGCTTCGGTGCTCAAGACAAAGGATCTCCTCAATTGAACTTGATAGATGACATATTAGCCTTTCAATTGGTTTGCTCATTTCCGATTAGACTAAGGACATGTTTAGGTTTATCTACTAATACATGTTGTCTTTCCGTATTACGACTCGACACATAATACTTCTTAGTATTAGTTAAACATTAGCTAACATTGAGCCAATATTTGCTTCCATTTTTCTTTGCATGCAAAAATTGTTGAGGAAAATATACAAATAATATTAATGTACTTAATGAATATTATTAAACCAATTTGTTGAAAAAAATACAAATATAAAAAACAAATATACTACACTTAGGGTGCTAGATCCAACAAGATATCCTATTATGGCAACACACTTATGATAAGGTCAATGGACGAGTACTTATTCAGTAGCTTTTGTAATGGTATGTAATTAAGGAAAGGTCAATCACTATACTATAGTGGAATGACTTTATGACTAAATAAGTTTATAATAAATAGATGAAAACCTAGAACTTCATTATAAATTATTTGAGCCCTAATTATATATGTTGTCCCTCCGCTAACTCGTTGAAACCTTAAATGAATTGCATATAGAACCAATTAGATAGAAATGGATGGATATGATAAAGTAAGAGAAATAAGTCACATTCACAAATGAATGTGTTTTCTTACTAAGTACAGAAATGACTTGAGAATTAATTTAAAGTTTTTTCATATTATCATTTAATCAATTATAATTAAATGATTGAATTTCGAAAATGAAATTAAATTAATTAGTCAATATTAAATCTGTTGAATAAGAAAATTAAATATATTTATTCATAAATTCTTTTACGATAAAGTTGTTATGACTTTAACGAAATTAGAGTTGGGTAGAGAAAATTATTTAATTTATTAATTTAAATTAATTTAATTAATTTAATAAATAATATTTGTTTTAGAAAATAGAAAATAAATATTGGGTTGGATTAAATTATAAAGTGTTAAGTCAAAAATCCTAGAAGCACTTATTATTAGACCCAATACATGAGAATTTCAAATCCCCCTAATTAAAGTTTAAAGGGGAGTTAACCCTAATATTATTAACTAGGGTGTGCTGCCCACCTCTCTCTTAGATAGACTAGGAGAGTGTTTTATATTAAATAAATATTATTTCTAAAGGGTTCTTCAACCATGATTCTTCTATCTCTCTCAATAAATAGATAATACCAGTTGACCTAAAAAACACACTTCTTGAATATTGAGTTATCGTTATTCTACTAGAAAATAGTGGTAATATATTTACTTAGAGTAAATTATATTTTTCGAGAATTACGATCTTTATCAGTTTCTATCGAGAGAATTACTTTTCTACTAGAAGTAATAATGTCATTTATTGTTTTGTGTTTGGTTCGTGTTGCTCAAGCCCACACTCAATGCGACTCGTGGTATGAGGATAATGGAAAAGGTCATTCGTTACAAAGTTAGGATTGACCCAAATTTATCAAGCACAAAGCAAATGTACGTTTTGATAAAAAAATTATTACTATAAATATCACAAACCGACTCGGTTTTGAAAATTGTTAAATATTCGCTATAATCGTAAACTATTTTCTCAACCGGATTTTTCCAACAATTATTGTATTAACATTTCATTGTAGACTTCCTCTTCCATAGATCAAATCGAAGAGGCAGGGGAGCTCCCAATATTCCTTTTTCTCACCGAGGAGCTCTCCTTGCGAGGCATTTAAGGGAGTATAATGATGAAAGAGGGAAAGAAACATCCTTTTCAAAAGATTTAGGTTTTGATAGTTATTATATCCCACCCAGCTTTGTCTTTTCTCCACTAAGTGAAGCGACGGTTTAAATGCCCCCACATGTCAAGGCTATTCTATTGACTAGAAGATTCCCTAATCATGGAATGAGTTCCTTTTCCTTTCTTTAGTTTCCCTCGACTTGTCTTAGCTTTTCCTTAGACATACTCTTGGAGTTAGAAGTAAAGAAATTCGTTTTAGGCTTGTAGCAATTGATATTGTTGGACAGAAGGTCGGGATTCTTTTTCCTCCCCAAAACTACGACAATATTCCTCCTCCTAATGGTTTATCAATGGACTATAAGAAGGAGGATGGGCATGTCAACTACTCCATTGTTGAAACTACGAGTAAGAGGAGTGGTAATCCTCTAATGTGTTACTATGACTCCAGCCTCTAGATCTAATCCCATGCTAGTCGCAGGAGACATTTTGGTCTTCTTACTCCTGGTGGTTGTTGTAACACCCCTGACCCATATCTATTGCCGGAATAGGGTTACGAAGCCTTACCAGAGTTTACAGAACAAATATAATTAATTCATGCTATTTACTATTAATATCCAAAACCAATCATATTCAATCATACTATCCCTTAAATGAACCCCCGAGGTCCAATTTATGCATTTGAAACAAGTCGGGACTAAATCGAGAACTCAGGAAATTTTTCACAAAATTTTAATTTTTTTCAAAGGTACCGGGGACACATGCTTGTGTGGTCAAGTTATGTGGCTCACATGGCCAAGTGACACACCTGTGTCCCAGGCCATGTGGGCATTTGATGTGAGGCACACGGCTGTGTCCCAGCCCGTGTCTATACCGTAACTCTCTGACTTGGGTCACACGGCTAGCCACACACCCGTGTGCTAGACCGTGTGGACAATTTAATTTTCGAAAATTAAGTGCAGGGGTCACACGATCAAGTCACATGCCCATGTGCTAGGCTGTGTGACACACACGGCTGAGACACAAGCCCGTGTCTCTACTCATGTGAGCAATTCGAAGCATTATGTTTCTCAAATTTTAAGATGTAGTGTAACACCCCTCACCCGTATCCGACGTCGGGATAGGGCTCGAGGTGTTACCAGGATTTCACATTCATAAACATATTAAATCAAGTCACTAAGAGCACGTTTGGTTCGCTGTATTGGAATAGAGGCGTAATGGATTAGAGGCGTAATAGCAAATCAATTGTTTGGTTGAATGTAATGGAATAGAGGCGTAATAGTAATCTTGTGTTTGGTTGAATGGAATAGAGGTGTAATAGCATAATGGAAAAAATTAAAATGACTAGAATACCCTTACCATAAATTTGTTTTGGTAAATGATTATTGTTATTGTTATTTAAATTTTAATAAGATTATTAATATCAATAATAAATAATTTAATCATATTTAAACATAATAATTATTAAATATATTATAATTAAAATATATAATTTAATAAAATTTTTAATAATCAATATTCTTATATGAATTTACTCAAATCATAATATATGATACTATAAAATATAAATTAATATAATATATGATACTATAAAATATAAATTAACATAATTATTATTAAATATATTATAAATAAAATATATAATTTAATAAAATTATTAATAATCAATATTCTTATATGAATTTACTCAAATCATACTATATGATACTATAAAATATAAATTAACATAATTATTATTAAATATATTATAATTAAAATATATAATTTAATAAAATTCTTAATAATTAATATTCTTATATGAATTTACTCAAATCATAATATATGATACTATAAAAGATAATTTGAACTAATTAATGTTAAATATATTTTAATTAAAATATATGATTTAATAAAATTTAAAATAATTATAACTAATAAATTATCTTATATGAATTTGTATAATTTAAAATAATTATTATTACATATAATTTAATAATAATATATAATTTCATAAAATTCTTGATAATAAATTTTCTTATATGAATTTATACAATTTAAAATAATTAATATTAAATATAATTTAATAATGATATATAATTTCATAAAATTCTTGATAATAAATTTTCTTATATGAATTTATACAATAGATATTTAATTGAGCTTGAACTGAGAATCAAGCTACAAATTTAAAGTTTAACTCAGGCCTGCTCGGTTACACCCTAAAAAATATCAGTATAACATATAAAGCTTACTTTCAAGCACAAAATTAAAAGAGTGAATTAAAAAAGCCTAGAAATAAATTCTTGGATAACAAAATAAAAATAGCGTTTACGAGGTTGAATTCGCATGAACAAAATTCACAAAAGCATAGTCCTTAACAAAAGGACACAAATTTAAAGCATGCCCCATTCATGCATTAGTGAGTAGTTAAGTGACAACATCATCATCACCATTTAAGGACGGCCATTGCAGTTACCCAATTCTTGGACCACTTCCTCCATTGATGGTCTTTCTATAGGACATTCATGAGTGCAAAGCCATGCTATTCTTGCTAGTTTAGCCACTTCGTGTTCAAAAAACCGACCGTGAAGGTTCGAGTCTATGAAATCTTGGTACTTACGAGTTTCAGCTCCTAAACGTACCGAGCTGGTCACCTTTTGTTTACCCGAAAGGAGTTGGAGAACAAGTGTCCCGAACGCGTTAACGTCGCTCTTCTCGGTGAAACGACCCGTGTTGGCATATTCGGGTGCGAGATAACCCATGGCAGCACTGGCTTTGAGTGAACCAAAGACAATGTCAATGGCGAGGATGTTGTGTAAGCCGAAATCTGAAAGTAGGGGATTAAACCGGTGGTCGATGAGCACTTTCTCGGCTGATATGTTTTGGTGAACGAGAGCCGGTTTGTTTACTTTGTATTCATGCAAGTATGCTATCCCTTTTGCAACAAACATGTCTAGTTAGCTAATAGGAACCACTTAAAACAAGGCAAAAAAACATAACTAGAGACCAACCTTTGGCTATGCCTTTAACAATGGAAACTCTAGTAGACCAATCTAGGACTGTGCCGTCACCATCCTTTACGTTGAGATACTGTAGTAAATTTCCGTTAGGGATGAAATCATAAACGAGGAAGCACCCACCGCGTGCTTTTGAGCAACAAAATCCTCTTAACCGGACTACATTCTCGTGTTTCAACGATGCTAAAACATTCAATCCTTTCAAGAACTCGGAATCATTTGATTTACAACTAGTTTTGCTAATGCTTTTAATCACAACAGCTGATCCATCTCTAAGGAACCCTTTATATATAGCAGCAAAGTTACTTTTTCCCAACAAATTCGACTCCGAAAAGTACTGAGTTGCAGTCTCTATTTCTTCTAAATTGAACCTAAAACTTTGCCAAATTCCACTGTCCATCTAGAGCACAACGAGGAATGCCAAATTCCACTGTCCAAACATTGTATTTTCTTAGCACAACTTGATCAGTATATAAATACAGCAGTTTCAAAATCTTGTATATCATTCAATAAAATACATCTATGGTATCAATAAAGGAAGGAAGAAAACATCATGAAATACAAACAAGATCTTACATGGATCAAATGAGAACTTATCAATTTTTTCTAGAGTGACATCAAGGACTCGCCCTGGCCCTGTATGGATGGATATATGTTGTGAGATTGTAATGATTTAGATATAAGGAACAGCAAACAAAGACGACATGAGCCGATGATTGAGCCGAGGGAAATGAGTAATAAAATGAAGCTTACCAAGGGGACTCATTTCATCTAAACCCTCTGAGTGCACAACTAATGCTCTTTTCATGCCAAACTGTTGTAGTGCTTTGGCCATTTTGAAGACCTACAGTCACAACTCATCTCAGTGATGAATTCAAAAGAGCAAACTATCAAATTACATAACAATGCAAGTACTTTAACATATGTCTTTAACTCTTTCGAGCAACATAGTTAAACATAAGATCACATGTATAGCACCACTCCAGTTTTAATGTGCTCAAGCAACTATGCATGTATTACTATTTTTCCTTAGTAATATCAGCAATTACTTTTATTATCAGGGAGGTTAATGGACACAATCGCGGTTACAATATCTACTACTCAACTTCCAAAAGAAAGCATGAGTCGTAATTCTAATAAAATCCTTTTACTACTTCAACGAAAAACTTAAAAGAGAAAAGGCAGAATTGTTTCGACATAAATTCGCCACAAGCATGGGGATGCAAATCATATGAACCAAAGTATGTATAAATCTGAGTGTGTGAGTGTGTGTGTATACAATATATTATAATAGCTAACCTTGCAGTCAGGAACCTCCAAAGCTTAATTCCACAGTGAATATATCAACTCCATTATTGCCAAATGGAAACTATGTTCAAATTTTACTAGCATAACAGAAACCTAGCAGTCGATTGCTAAAGAGTAGGGTCAATGCAAAAATGGATATGATAAAGTATGAAGTTTATGCTGTAAATTGGTATAGCCTCAAGACTTTGTATTACATCTCAATTTCGTAATGGACTCAACTAATATGATGCCAAGAGGAGCACCATTGAAAACCTAGCTTGAAGGGCTAGTCTATACCCAGATATGTAAATAATAAAATTATCTTGGTAAGAGAAAATGAATGAAACAAAGGATCAAGGCCTGGGAATATAAAAGCATGTAGATATCCATATATGTAAATAATAAAATTAAACTATACCCAGATGCATCTCTTTGAAGACGATCTGCACCCCAAGCCAACAACATACAAATGCAATCAAGAGAGCCCCCTCTAGCAACCAAATGAAGAGGAGTGCTTCCTGGGAAACTGAAAAAAGCAACAAATTTTCAGTCATTTTTCCAAGCAATCATTCTATCCATCCGACAAAAAAAAAACAAAATAAATACAGATACTCATGAATTATCAACTTAACATGAATTATTATTACCCATATCGACCACTTGATGCACAAACAAGAGCACCATTGTATAACAGGATATGTACCCATTCAGGCTGCTTCCGGCGTGCTGCTAAGTGCAAGGGAGTGGCTCCCCTACCATCTCTTATATTCACAAACCGTGCATATCCCCTGATATCAAATCCAACAAAAGATATACATATAAGAACAAATGAAAACAGAGATCTCTATCCAAATGAATCAAAAAAAGTCAAGCAATCTTGAAAGAAACAAAAGACCACCATGAAACAGCAACAGGGCTGAGCGGATGAAGAAGAAGAAGTAGTCTGCTAATGAGTGATGAAGAAGAAGCAGTTGTGGCGGTCGAGAGGAAGGAAAAAGTTATGGAATCAGAAGAAATCAGAAGAAGCAATAGGAGGGTAAAACTGGGTAGAAGAAATCGGGAGAACTTAATACGCAGCAAAACTGAGCTTTCCTTCCGGAATAGAAATCGGTGAATTTTGAGGATTAGGTCTGTAATGTATTAGACCCGTAATGGCAATACATTGAACCAAATAAAGGATTAAAGGGGATTAAGTGGGGCCCACCGATTAGGGGTGTAATGGCTATGCCAATACACCCAACCAAACATGCTATAAGTTGCGCTCCAATTTAAAACTTTTCAAATATGTATATCCTTTCCCTTAAACAGGCCTTCGAGACCTAAAACATGTCTAGAGGCGGTGCAGAACAAAACCGAGAATGTTTGATAAACTTTAGGCACATTGGAAAATTTCTTTTAACTTGAAGTGTCACACGCTCGTGTGACTTGGGACACACCCGAGCAATCACCCCGTGTCCAAGACTTGAGCATTCTGTTAAATTCACACGGCCAAGACACACGCCCGTGTGTCTAGCCCGTGTTCATTTAACAGACTTACCATTTTAGATGCAGGGGACACACGACCATGCCACACGTCCACGGGTGTGGCCAGTGTGTTATACACGACCTAGGCACATGCTCGTGTACCCAACCGTGTAGACCCTATTAGGCTATTTTCTAAGCCTATGGTCACCCCCTTTTAACACTTATACTTAATGAATATTAAAACATAGTAAAACATAATTATGCTCTCATAAATGATCTTTGCAAAAACTCATTGCATGGAAACCTCATATCATTGGTTTCGTGCATGCTAGGTTATTTCTCATCTTGTATTTATGTGTTGCCATACCACTTTAATACATTCAAGGTTGGCTCATTCTTATGACTCATTGCCAATTGGAATTCAACCATCGCGCATGATTATAAACTTGCATGGAAATTTTGTTGATCATAACCTACTTCAAAACAAGCCGATTTTTATGGCTATAAACAAAAAGATAGATTTATCTTTACAAGCCTTCATTTGGCAAATCAAATGACACATATAACAAAATACTCAAAAGACCTATACATGCCATTGAATAATTTAGAAATGTCTTTATACCAAAGCTGGTCTATTTGATAGTATGCTGACTCTCCAACCGTCTTCCAATCTTTACGAGTCCTCGAGCTCTGGTATTCGTTTGGGTGTCGTGTTTTGGTTATTCCGAAACCTTTCGTTTTCCTTGATCGACCTTCGGAATTTGTTCCTCGGGGTTAATGAGCTTGAAAAGCTTGGAAACCCTAGCTATGGTGGCTTAGGACTTTCGGCTAGACAAGGGAGAAGAATGGCTGATTTTTGCCTTCTTTTTCCCATTTTGTTTCATTAATATGCCAAATGACCAAAATGCCCTTAAGCCCTTTCTTTGAAATTTCATCCATGCAAGCCCATTTTTGTCCAAAAATTTAGAAATTGGGAAAATTACTCCCCAAGACCTTCTATTTTATAATCTAAAGCAATTTCATGCAAATTGCTTCTAAAATCCAATTTTTGCAATTTATTCAATTTAATCCCTAATTTTCCAATTGGGCACTTACTCAAAGAATTCCTTCATGAAACTTTAACACATGCATAATCTCATATTCTAAGCCTCATAATAATCATAAAATAAATATTTTAATGTCGGATTTGTGGTCCCAAAACCACTATTCTGACTAGGCCCTATTTTGGGATGTTACACTTCTTTCCCCTTTAGCGACTTTCGTCCTCGAAAGTCTTACCAGTGAACAGATTTGGATATTGGCTTCTCATGGTCTCTTCTGGTTCCCATGTAGCCTCTTCTACACCATGTCGATGCCATAAAACTTTTACTAAGGCCACATCTTTATTCCTCAGTTGTTTAACCTCTCCTTTCTATAGGTCATGTCCGGTCGAATTTCAATCTCAGTCGGTGAAATCACGTGAGATGGGTCTGATCAGTATCGCCTTAACATAGATACGTGGAACACATCGTGAATCTTTTCCAGTTCAGGTGGCAATGCCAAGCGATAGGCTACCAATCCAACTCTTTCAATGATCTCGTGCGGTCCGATAAATCACAGACTCAGTTTGCCTTTCCGGCCAAACCTCAACACTTTTTTCCATAGAGACACTTTCAAGAATACCTTATCTCCAACTTGAAACTCAATTTCCTTTCTTTTCAGATCAGCACATGACTTTTGCCTTTCCGATGCCGCTTTCAAACAGTCTCGTATCACTCTAACTTTCTCTTCAATTTCTTTAATCAAATCAACTCCGTAAATCTAATTTTCCTTAAGTTCTGTCCAGTACAATGGAGTTCGGCACTTCCTGCCATACAAGGCCTCATAAGGTGCCATCTTCAAACTCATCTAAAAACTGTTGTTGTAGGCGAATTCTACTAGCGGCAAATATTTTTCCCAGCTACCTTGAAATTCAAATATACAACATCGTAACATATCCTCAAGAATCTGAATCATCCGCTCAGACTGACTATCTTTCTGAGGGTGAAAAGCTATACTAAAGCTTAACTTCGTACCCAAGTCTTCTTGTAATTTTTTCCAGAATCTCAAAGTGAACCTCGGGTCTCTGTCGGAAATAATCGACAGTGGTACCCTATGCAATCTTACAATCTCAGAAATGTACAAGTCGGCCAATCTATTGAGGGAGTAATTTGTCCTCACCGGAATAAAATGAGCCGACTTCGTCAACTTATCTACTACGACCCATACGGCATCTTTCTTCTTTGGAGTCAATGGCAATCCTGTCACGAAATCCATAGTAACTCTGTCCCACTTCTATTCGGGGACCATCACAAGCTGTAACAAACCTGAAGGCACTTGATGTTGAGCTTTAACATGCTGACATACTAGGCATTTCGACACAAATTCAGAAATATCTATTTTCATGCCCTTCCACCAGAACTTTTTCTTCAAATCGTTGTACATCTTGGTACTTCCCGGGTGAATTGACAAACGACTGTTATGTCCTTCTTGGAAATTTTTTTGAATAAGTTCATTCTTTTGGGTACACAAACCCTATCTCTGAACATCAAACATCCATCAGAACCAATCTGAAAATCTGATTCAATACCTGACTCACATTGAGTTCTTTTAGCTTGCAAGCCATTATCATTAGTTTGAGTGTCATAGATTTTCTGAAGGAATGTCGGCCTAGCCTTTAGCTCAGCCAAGACTGAACCATCACCAAGAAATGCCAAACGAGTATCCATGGCTCTTAATGCAAACAAGGATTTTCTACTCAACGCGTCAACGACCACATTTGCCTTTCTCGGGTTATAATCAATAATCAGTTCGTAATCTTTGATTGACTCTAGCCACCTTCGCTGCCTCAAATTTAATTCTTTTTGAGTCATCAAATACTTTAAACTCTTGTGGTCAGTGAATATACAGCAAGTCTCACCATATAAATAATGCCTCCAAATTTTCAAAGCAAAAACAATGGCGCAAGTTTTAGGTCGTGTGTAGGATAGTCCTTCTCATGCGGCTTCAACTGTCATTAAGCATAGGCTATTACCTTGCCATCTTGCATAAGTACACAACCCAGTCCATTTTAGGATGCATCACTATATACTACAAATTATTTTCCCGACTCAGGCAATACTAAAACAAGAGCTTCAGTTAACAGTGTCTTTAACTTCTCAGAACTTTGTTGATACTTTTCCATCCATTCAAACTTAACATTTTTCTATAACAATCTCGTCATCGGAGTTGCTATCATGGAGAATCCTTTCACAAATCTTCGATAGTAATCGGCTAAGCCCAAAAAGCTTCTAACCTCAGTTACTTTCTTAAGTGGTTTCCATTCGATGATAGTAGAAATCTTACTTGGATCGACTCGGATGCCTTCACCTGAAACAATATGACCCAAAAATCCAACTTCCTGAAGCCAAAACTCACTTTTGATAAACTTAGCATACAGTTGCTTTTCCCGCAAAGTCTGCAACACAATTCTCAAGTGCTTTGCATGTTCTGACTCATCTTTAGAATAAATCAAGATGTCGTCAATGAGCACAACGACAAACTTATCCAAATATGGCCGAAAGATCCTATTCATTAGAGCATTTGTTAACCCATACGGCATGACGAGAAATTCATAATAACCGTACCTCATTCTAAAAGTTGTCTTAGGTACATCTGATTCTTTAACTCGTAGCTGATAATAGCCAGCCTCAAGTCTATCTTCGAGAACACAGTGGCTCCTCTCAACTGATCGAATAAATCGTCGATCCTTAGTAAAGGATACTTATTCTTGATAGTTACCTTGTTCAGTTGGCGGTAATCTATGCATAACCTCATCGAACCATCTTTCTTCCTTACAAATAGAACGGGAGCACCCCAAGGTGAAAAACTCGGCGTTACAAAACCTTTATCCGTCAGCTATTGCAACTGTGCTTTCAACTCTCTCAGTTCAGTTGGTGCCATCATATATGGAGCAATTGAAATAGGAGTTGTCCCTGGCACTAGCTCAATACCAAATTTTATTTCCCTTTCAGTAGGTATTCCAGGTAATTCTTCTGGAAATACATCTGGGTACTCACATACTATAGGCACAAACTCAATCTTCAACTCTATTTCCTTAGTGTTCAATACAAATGCAAGATAGGCTTCATACCCTTTTCTCATATATCTCTGAGCAACCATTGCCGTGATCACAGCCGGAGGCGTACCCAACTCTCTTGAATCAACCCGTAGAATTTCACCATCCGGGCATTTCAATTTAATATACTTACTACCACAATTTACAATTACATCATGCAGTGCTAACCAATCCATACCAAGTATTACATCAAACTCATCAAATGGTAACAACATAAGATTAGCCGGAAAACAATGACCCTGAATCATCAAAGGACAATTCTTATAGACTTTATCAACCATGACTGATCTGCCTAGTGGGTTTGACACTTTAATAATAAATTTCGTAGGCTCAATGAGCATGTTCATTCTAGATACCAAGATCATCCAAATGTATGAATACGTCGGCCCCGGGTCAATTAAGGCAATAACATTTATATCGAAAAGAGAAAAAGTACCTGTGATAAAATCAGGAGCAGTGGCTTCCTCTCGGGCACGTATCACATACGTTCTTTCCAGGGCTCGAGCCTCTAGTTTTGTAGCGTCTTTAGATGCAACTCGACTGCCACTGGCACCTCCAGGATATCTCAGTGGTTTACCTCATGAAATGGGAGTACTCGACTTCGGGGCTACTTCCACTTCTTTCTCGACTCGCTCTGGGCAGTCCCTGAGGAAGTGGTCAAGAGATTCACATCTAAAACATGCACAGCTCTTCACTTGGCATTATCCATAGTGAAATTTGTTGCAACTCTTACACTTCAGCTTTTGATCATCTACACTCCCCACACTAGTTAACATCGGGGAGGAAGACTTTTGGCTTCGTCGTTTAGAGTCTCTCGCTTTACCGGAATATCCTATTGATGAAATGGAGCGTTCATGCTGGCTCCTTGATTTCTTTGTGGGAAACAAGAGTGTTTTACCACTGAACCTCTTACTCGCGACTTGGGCATCTCTCTTTGCTTGCTTTCTTTCGTTGTTAAGCTCCTCGGCCTTCTTGGCCTGATCAGCTAATGCGGCAAATTCCCGTATTTCCAGGATCCCAATCAACAACTTAATTTCCTCATTCAGACCTTCCTCGAAAGGTTTACACATTTCTGACTCAGTTTGGACCCATTCAGTTGCGTACTGACTTAGCCTCATGAACTCTCGTTCGTATTCTGCTACAATCTTGTTCCCTTGTTTGAGTTCCAGGAACTCCTTTTGCTTCAAGTCTAGAAATCATTGGCTAATGTATTTCTTCCTAAACTCTGCTTGGAAGAAATCCCAAGTGATATTTTCCTTTGGCACTACTGAAGATACAGTCTTCCACCAATGATGCGCAGTATCTTTCAGGAGGGACACATCACACTTAAAACACTCCTCAGGTGTACACCCGTGTGGTGTTCTCGAGCCAAAACTCAGCTCTTTCAGCATCATCATCAACTTTAGCTTTTAATTCCTCAGCCCCATACTTTCTAAGCTTATCAACAGGGGCTTTACCAATTCTTACTGATGCTATACCTTGTGGCACATCCTCATCAGGTTGGTTAGGGGGCGGGGGAGGTCTTGGTATATTTGGGTGATTTCTCAAATAATCCCCAAACCATTCGTCCATCATATCAAAGAAGGTAGCTCGGGCCTTTTCCCAGCCTTCAGACATAAGCCTTCTACTACTACTAGATACAGCTCGTTGTATGGAAGCTGAAGCATGGCTCTCGGCTCCCGATTCCCTTAGGCTCATCTTGTACTTGATTGGAAGACATTTACTATATTCAAAACAATTTAAACAGTCAGGGGACGTCACACTATCAATATTCGAATAATAAAATGTATAGCAAACCTCAATACTGTAACGCCCCCATACCCGAGACTGTTGCTAGAGTCGAGCACGATGTGTTAACGAACTTAATTCATTAATTAAACAGCTCAAACAATTTATTTTTAAAATTTCCAGACAAGCTGGCTAACTGTGTCACAGTCACTTAAAAATTCATATCTTGAGTTCTGAAACTCGAAATTAAGATCCATAAATTTTTGGTAGGGCAAATTAGTACAGTTTATTAGTTAAAGTCTCCCTTATTTCAGGGTTCGACTACTCTGACCCCTGTGTATTACGAATCAGATATCTCCCTGTACAGAGTTTCAATGATTATGACGTTTGTTTCTCATAAAACTATACTCAATAAGGATTTCATACATGTAAGATAAAACTCCTAATTATTTTTTTACAATTTATGGTAAATTTTTAAATTTAGAATAGGGGATTTAGAGACCACTCTGACCCTATTCCACCAAAACTTAAATATCTCATAAAATATAACTCATTTACCTGTTTTGTTCCATCCATATGAAAATATACTCATCAAGATTCAATTTCATAACTTATTCATCATTTAATTCCATTTATAATATTTTTAGTGATTTTTCAAATTCACGTCACTGCTGCTGTCTGATTCTGTTTTGTGGCCAATTTTCCCTTTCCAAGGATTTTCATGGTTTAGTTAAGACATAAAGCATACATGTTATCATATATAAACTTGATTAGCCATTCCAATAGCTAATCATTTACAAACCCTTTTCTTACCAAATCATAACCATATCATATGATCATTTACACAAAGTGGGTATAGTGCTATACATACCACATTCAAAATATACAAGCCATTTTACCAATTTAGGTCTTCGAATAGTGTGAACGAGCCATCGACCTATCCAGATTCTCAAGCCATCTTGTCAAAACTACAATAAATGAAAAGGAGGGAGTAACCATAACTGCTTAGTAAGTTCACATGCAATTAATAAGTAACATGATCATGCAATCCAACATAAACATCATTAAGACACACATAACATAAGAATACTTACTATCTTACCACAATTTTGTCTCACTAAGTTCTCGACCAAGAATTAAACTCATACCTGTCCATTTTCACTTCTTCAACACATTCATCATTGAATCACTTTCATTTTAATTATTCTCCATATTCTCTTAGGATTCTCCCGTTGAACACATCGGAATATAATTTCGGATACGCGGATAGTGTGCACGTAAGTGCTATACTCATAACTGAACAAGCTCAATAGCTTTTGAAATCTATGTAGCCAAGCTACCATGTAACCCGCCCGTAAAAGAACTCGGACTCAACTTAACGAGCTCAAGCGTTCGCATCCATAAGTGAACTCGGACTCAACTCAACGAGTTCGGATGCCTAGTTACATCTCACGAACTCGGACTCAACTCAACGAGCTTGGAACTCAACCGTCCTAGTGACATGTCACTTATACCCTAATATATTCCCAAGGTTCAAACGGGATTCTTCTCAATTACACATTTTAATCACCTTCTTCGAAATGTAGAAACCGATACTTGCTAGCATATCATACATATCAATCAAGTTATTCACATAATTTGCATATTACAAATTAATAATTCACAAAGCATAATATTTCATGATAATAAGTATCATATCATATAAATATCATTAAATCACTTAAAATAAAAATTATGTTACCTTATTTACACATGAACTTACCTCAATACAAAATATTAGCAATCGAGCCTATTCCTCGTAAACTTTGTTTTTCCCTCGATCACGACTTGAATCTTATTTCTCTTGATCTATAATACCAAATTAATTTTATTTAATACATACATTCATCAAAATAGCCCTTAGTACGAACTTTGACAAAATTACCATTTTGCCCCTAAACTTTCACATATTTGCATTTTTTCCCCAAGGATCGTAAATTAAACCTCGTCCTATTTTCTTATGTTTTATGAAATGCTGATCATTTTTTCCCTTCTATGGCAACATCAAATTCACACTCTAACATGTACTTGTGAATATTAGGTATTTTTACCGATTAAGCCCTTTTACTCGTTTTCAACTTAAAACCGAGTAGCACAAGTTGTCTAACATAATTTAAAACCTCATATTCTATCATAAAACACCAAAATACACAAATTTCACCTATGGGTATTTTTCCAAATATGAACCCTAGGTTGAATTATTGCTAGCATAAGCTAAATCGAGCTACCGGGATTTCAAAAACATAAAAATCATTAAAAACGGGGCTTGAAATCACTTACTATGAATCTTGGAAGTTGAAGAAACCCTAGCTGTGGAGAGAGGTAAGATTCGGCCAAGGCTTGATGAAGATGAACACATTTTGGCCTTAATTTCCATTTTAATTAATTTTAATTACAAAATGACTAAAATACCCTTAATACCTTTCTTTGAAAATTTTCATGTATAAGCCCATTTTTTTCCAAAATTTTAGAAATTGGTCAAATTGCTATTTAAGACCTCCTTATTAATATTCCAAAGCAATTTCATACTAAAAACTTCTAGAATACAAGTTTTGCAAATTATTTGATTTAGTCCCTAATTTCAACTTATGCACTTTATACATAGAATTTCGTCACGAAATTTTCACACAATCATCCAG
Source organism: Gossypium hirsutum (assembly GCF_007990345.1). Classification (NCBI taxonomy): domain Eukaryota; kingdom Viridiplantae; phylum Streptophyta; class Magnoliopsida; order Malvales; family Malvaceae; genus Gossypium; species Gossypium hirsutum. The sequence goes on from NC_053429.1 coordinate 18,578,061, forward strand.
TCATATCATAAACCCCAAAATAATTATAAAATAATTATTTCTATCTCAGATTTGTGGTCACAAAACTACTATTCCGATTAGGCCCTAATTCGGGACATTACAAATACTCTCTACGGTAGTCCTAAAACCGACTAAACCGTAGCATTGATACCACTAAATGTAACACCCATCACCCGTATCCGACACTGGGATAGGGCTCGAGGCGTTACCGGGATGATTTCACATTCATAAACATATTAAACCAAGTCACTAAGTTGCGCTCTAATTTAAAACTTTTCAAATATGTATATCATTTCCCTTAAACAGGCCTTCGAGACCTAAAACATGCCTAGAGGCAGTGCGAAACAAAATCGAGAATGTTTGATAAACTTTGGGCACCTTGGAAAATTTCTTTTAACTTGAAGTGTCACACGCCCGTGTGACTTGGGACAAGCCCATGCAATCACCCCGTATCCAAGACTTGAGCATCCTGTTAAATTCACACGGCCAAGACAGACGCCCATGTGTCTAGGCCGTGTTCATTTAACAGACTTAATATTTTAGATGTATGGGACACACGACCATGCCACAAGCCCACGGGTGTGGCCCGTGTGTCACACACAGCCTAGGCACATGCCCGTGTACCCAAACGTGTAGACCCTATTAGGCTATTTTCTAAGCCTATGGTCACCCCCTTTTAACACTTATACTTAAGGAATATTAAAACAAAGTAAAACATAATTATTCTCTTATAAATGATCTTTGCAAAAACTCATTGCATGGAAACCTCATATCGTTGGTTTCATGCATGCTAGGTTATTTCCCATCTTGTATTTATGTGTTGTCATACCACTTTAATACATCAAGATTGGCTCATTCTTATGACTCATTGCCAATTGGAATTCAACCATCGCACATGATTATAAACTTGCATGGAAATTTTATAGATCATAACCTACTTCAAAACAAGTCAATCTCTGGTATTCGTTTCGGTGTCGTGTTTCGGTTATTCTGAAACCTTTCGTTTCCTCGATCGACCTCCGGAATTTGTTCCTCAGGGTTAATGAGCTTGAAAAGCTTGGAAACCCTAGCTATGGTGGCTTAGGAATTTCGGCTGGACAAAGGAGAAGAATGACTGATTTTTTCCTTCTTTTTCCCATTTTATTTCATTAATATGCCAAATGACCAAAATGCCCTTAAGCCCTTTCTTTGAAATTTCATCCATGCAAGCCCATTTTTGTCCAAAAATTTAGAAATTGGGAAAATTACTCCCCAAGACATTCTATTTTATAATCTAAAGCAATTTCATGCAAATTACTTCTAGAATCCAAGTTTTGCAATTTATTCAATTTAATCCCTAATTTTCCAATTGGGCACTTACTCAAAGAATTCCTTCATGAAACTTTAACACATGCATATTCTCATATTCTAAGCCTCATAATAATCATAAAATAAATATTTTAATGTCGGATTTGTGGTCCCAAAACTACTATTTTGACTGGACCCTATTTTGGGATGTTACATGCAGGGAATACACGGCCAAACCACACACCCGTTCTCATGGTCGTGTGTCACACACGGCTGAGACACACGCCTGTTTGGATAAAATAAGGTCATTTCCAAGCTTTATTTCTCACCTAACCTAGCATCAACCTATCCAACCAATTTTTGTACCACTACAAGTCACAATAATACCTTCAATTCAAGCCAATTTCAAGTTTAATACATGTCATAACATCCTATTTATCTAAGTATTTAATCTTACTTAACTAGCCATATAAACATATAAGTATATTTATGTAACTTCCACCATTCAACCATTTCAATACACACATCAAGCATGATAAGGCCTTATATAACTACATCAAAATATGATTAACACTAGCCATTCCTATGGCTAGTTACAACCAAAACATTTCATCATTATGCCTACTTAGCTTATACATGCTATTATACCAAAAGTTAGCTTGCTTTATATACTGGGAAGTCCGAGGGATAGTTTGATATGTCTTCGACCAAGTTCCAACCTTCACGAGCTTCCTAGTACTATAAAACAGAGGAAATAAAATAGAGTAAGCATATTATGTTTAGTAAGTTCGTATAACGAAAAATCAACTTACCAATCATTTATATTTAAGATCAGCATACAAAATTTATCCAAAGAAATTTGGCAATTTGTCTAAACACATATAATCTCAAGAAATTTGTTAGTCATATATTACATATAAACATCAAGAATCAAGGATGAGCTCATCATTTAATAACTTTCATAAACATATGCTTTTCATATCATATTTCCATTTAACATGTGTCTTTCCATGACAAATCATCTTAAGCTCAGTTTAACCATGTCAGAACTTTACTCGTTGAATATATTTGAAATTTTGATGGATACACATGTAGTACACTCGAACTGTACAAAACTATAATCCGTCAATTCATATTCAGGGGTACCCATTAGGGCACATAATCAGGAAGCACTCTCTCAAGCCATATAACAGGATGCTCCTGTGAGCCATGTAACGGGAAGCTTATTCAGGCTATAACAGGAAACTTGTAAGAGTTTAACATAGGAAGCTCATTAAGCTTAACAGGTAACTCTGAAGAGTTATTTTCAGGGAGCTCCAGATAACCATATAACATGAAGTTCAAGCGAGCTATATCAAGAAGCTTAAAAAGAGCCTATATCAGGATGCTTATATAGAGCTGCATTTGCGTCCGCAGTATATGCAGGATCACAATCGATCATATAATAGGATGCTCACAAAGAGTTGCGTTAGTCCGCAACATATGCAAGATCACTACCGGTCAAGATGCTCGCAGGAACCATATAACGGGAAGCTTGAGAGGGCTTCTAACGGGATGCTCGTAGGAGCTGTGGTGTGTCCACAACACCTGCAAGACTACAACCAATTCAGGAAATCCTGTATCCATCGAATTTCAATATTCAAACGGGATTTAATATTTATCGGGCTTTGTCGGATATGTAACCAATTTCATAAATTTTGCATTTATACAATTCACATACACAACATTCAATTCAAACATATTAAAATACATAATTTATTTATACGAACTTACCTCGTCACTTGCTCTTATACGAAGATTTACTAATCCGATAGTTTTTCTTTTCCTCGATCTAACTCTTTATTTGATCTTTTTGGATCTATATAAATGAATTTAACATCAATTTAATACCTTTCATATTCAATTCAATCCAACTTATTTCCTAGGAAAAAGTATCATTTTGCCCCTATACTTTTAATTAATTATAGTTTCGTCCCTAGTCTCGGAAAATGAAATTCATGCAATTTAATCCTTATTCCAAGCCTAACCAAATTTTTTCATATAACATTTACAGCCCATGAAATTCATAAAATTTAGAAATTTTCCATGAATTTTACATCTTTACAATTTAATCCCTAAATTATAAGTTCATGAAAATTTCATTTACAAAAGTTGTTTATCTATCAAAAACCTTTAATTTTCTACCATAAATTTCAAAATTTCAGCATACTCATCCATGAAAAAAAATTTATACTTTGAGAACTTTACAAATTAATCCCCAAAATAGGTAAATTAGGTTACTACGATCTCAGAAATATAAAAATTACTAAAAATGAAACAAGAATTCATACCTAATTGAGTCAGAACAACTTGCTTGAACTTACTTTCTCTTAGGTAGGGTTTTCATGTATTTTAATTTGGGGAAGATGATGAAATAAGATGATATTAGCTTATTTCCATCTTTAATTAATTCAATTTCCAATTTAGTCCTTTTCTTTTTCTAATTTTCCATCGATGAATCATCATAAATATATACTAACTTTTCTTAATGGTCTATTTGCCTTATAAGGACCTCAAATTTTGAATTCCATAGCTATTTAATCCTTCTAGCTACTAGAATTCAACTTTTTCATTTTATGCAATTTGGTCCTTTCTATAATTAAACATGAAATCGGTAAAAAAAATTTAATGAAATTTTAATATGTCATTCCTATCATAATGCAGACCATGCAATAATATTAAAATAAATTTCTTTCTGACTCGGATTTGTGGTCTCAAAACCACTGTTCTGATTTCACTGAAAGCGGGCTATTACAGTTGTGGCCTTTGGGATGTAAAAAAACATAGCTTTTTGTTGGTTTCCCACATATGAAACCATTGTTATAACTCTAAAGTTAAACAAGATGTTGGTTAATGTAATTGAGGTCCATAAAAGGTGTGATGAGACACTAGGCTAGGGGTGGTTCACAACGTAGATGGTATATTGAGTCGTTAGAATGGTGGTTTGAGAAGGTTAAGCTTGAGTTTTAGTATAGGGTAGACTATATAGGTTTTTTGTCCTTTTGTCTTAATGCTTTGGGGGTAGATGCCAACTATTGAGTTCCCTATTCCATTTAGTGAAGTGGTAATGTGGTGGATGTAAACTAAAAGTACTATTAGAGTGAACTTTGAAGGACTAGGCGAGGCATTCGTTAGGTCGGGTTGTGATGGATTGATTAATTATGTTAGGAACTCTTCCCTAAATATCTTCTTAGTGTTGTGTGGGCTCACTTGGTGTGACAAGATGTTTAGGCAAGGAATATTGCTTTCTTAGCAAGCCTATAAGGCTAAGCTTCACTATGTATAAGGTTATGCTTCAACAAGTTTATGTAGTAGTTGAATGATTCAACAAAGAGGTCTAAGACAAGAGTATAATAGAAATAATTGCATACCTAGTATAAATATTAAAAACTGCATTTATTTAATGTTTACAATTTAAAGTAAAATTATATACTTAAAATCCAATATAAATGAGGAAGCAGGGGCGTAGCTAGTGTTGACAAATGTACCCATATTGTAGTAAACATGTAATTATTTTCTATTTATTTGAACGATGAATAAATAAATTAAGTTAATTTCACATTTCACTATTATGACTTTTGTATTTGTCTTTTATATTTTGCATGCATAGCGAAATTATGACAAGCAAATATTAGCTCATTGATTGTCTAAAGTTCAAACTGAAGATAAGTGGCATTGTAAAGAACATTTATATTACAAGAAAGACAACTTACTTCAGTAGATAATGTAAATAAGTCTGTAATCCTGTTAAAGAGTCAAACTGGGCATTTGATTCAAATACTAAGAAGGATTATTATGTCGTCTAAAATTTCAATTTGGGGGATGGCTAGTCTTGGCTATCGGAGCAGTTGACTCCACGAGTAGAGACATAGATGTATTCATTGGTAGAATTATACATTGGACTGAACCCAAGATGAATTAATTTTGGATCCAGTTGTGAATTAATTCACTTGTGTGGTGTGATTTACCTAAATCCCGAGTTAGTCACTGACCATATGTATACAACTCATGTCCTTTGATATAAGTGGAGGCTTATACTCTAAACATGATTGAGCCTATAGCCGGTATGTTGGGTACATGACCTGTGTATAGCATGGCTTTACTAGCAACAGTGGAACTCATAGCTCAATTAAAAAGTTAATGATATCCTCTCATTGGCATTGCGTGGATTGATAAATATGAAACGTGGCCACGGGATGCTTGTTCTCGAGCGAGCAATTTATTACAGTCATTTGTTGACAGTGATCATATTAGTCATTAAGAAGACACAATGGTGACAATAAGATAAAATAGGATTGTATTAAGTGAACAAATTTAACTCAAACGAATCAAAGATATCATATAAGGGTAACATACGTATGATGAGGTCATTGGACAAAGCAGTAGGATGAATTGTTTTCATAAATAGTATACAATAAAGAGTTTTCAATCATGACACTTCTTGTGAACTGACTCTATGATTAAGTAATTGCAAATTATTGGAACAATGCTTATAGACATAATTGCAATCGCTAGAGCCTAATTGTATATGTATGACTGGTCCCTCTACCAGCTCAACAAAAGCTCGATCGGACTGCATTTCAATCAGAAGAAAATTCTACAACTTTGGGAATAATTTAATTGAGTCGATTTATTCAATGTGGAATTAAATTAGGTGGTCGTGAGAATTGTTCAACTAGAGAATTTGATTAAAGAATTTTCTTGAAAAATTAATTTGGAAAATCTAAGTGATTTTTGGAAAAATTAATTTTGATCAAGTAAAATTAAATTAATCAAATCAATTAAAATTAATATGATGTTTTTGAAAATTAATTTTCAAGTCAGGCAATTGGCCCAATAGGTAATTGAACTTGAAAATTGGACTTGAGATTGTAAATTGAGCTCGGGAGCCCAAAACCGAAACCAAAACACAAAAATTGGTCGAATCGGGCCCGATATGTGAAACTAGGCCGACGGTCCAACCGGTGGCTAGACCGAACTGATCAGGTTGTCATTAACCCAAATCGAACTAGTCGGGTTGTAATTAACCAAGACCGAATAGGTTTGAGTGCCGTAGGGGTGTCACACCGCATCACCAGACATGGCAGTGTCGATGGCTGCGACGACAGCGTCCCAATGGCTGGCGGTGGTTGGTCATCAGTGGTTGAGTAGTAGAAGAGTTACACTCTTATTGGGACTCTAGTAGAAATTTTGGTTTTAAATTAATTATTCCAGAAATAATATTATTTTAATAGTTTAATATTAAATTTAATTTAATACTTATTTTAATAGTATTTTATTAATTTAATATTAAAGTGGTTATCTTAATATTATATTTAATTTAATGTTTATCTACAAGATAAAGATTCTATTATTTTAACAAGATTTAATATTAAATTAATAAAATTATCTATTATATTAATTTAATATTAAAGTGATTAAGTTTAATCATAGTTGAAATCTCTAAACTATCCCTATATAAAAAGAGTATTATGTCATTATTTACACACACTTGAATTCAAGAGAAAGTTGTAGAGAAAAAATTCTTTGAAGAGACTATTCCTGAAAATTTTTAAAAATATTTTTTTATTTACAACTTGACCCAAAAGTTTAGAGAAATTGTAAAATTACCCCACTGATAATTTTTGTGAAAAATTTACTGATTCAAGGCGAGCCCACACTCAGCAGACGTGAGCTTGAGGATAGCGAAAAAGACTACTCGATCGAAGCGCTTATCTTAGACGAATCGAAAAGGTAGAATTTTGATTATGTGTTTATTACTTTAGATATCACAACCAAGATATTTTTTTGGAAAAAAATTAATACTCTAGTTTTTCCCTAAATTTATTTTCCACTGCGTTTTTCAAATCCCCTTTTCCAACAATTGGTAAATAAAGGCAGGTTGTGTTCTATCTAAATGTATAAACAGATAATCAAAATAAATTTCTCTTCTTCTTGAATGATTTGATTATATAGAAAGTGGCATTCTTTAGATCTTATGCATATTTTGAGTTACATATGGGAATGGATACGATATTATATATTTGTTATATAATTTTTTTTGCCGGTGTTGTGGTTCTTAGGAAATAGACCACGGACTATCATCTCCATGTAGGGGCTTTTTTAAAAAAATCCATAGGATTCTTGTGAACTGGAAATGAACATATGGCTTAAATGTAATTTTTCCAAAAGGAGTCCATGACGAGAAAAAGATGTGATGGTGGTTTAAGACCCAAGGAATGCCTTCTGGTTAAAAATGATGTAATTTTATTTTTCCATTTATATTCTAGAAAGAGAACCATGGAAACCTTAGACAATTTTATTTTAATTACCTATCTCATTATATATATGTTTTATAATTGTCTATAATATTTATATTATGCAATGTTATAATTGTGATATATATATGAGATGATCCATAGTTGATCGATTAAAAATAAAAAGTGTGGTAATGAGAAAATACATGTATTGTATTGCTCTATTAACTTATTTAGGTTATTCGATAATTGTAAGAAATGTTGTAATGAGAAGGTGCATGTCTAGGATTGGCTCTAGCTAGGAGAGGCTTGGTTTTTAAGTGATCAAATTTGACACACCTTCATTTCCTGGGACCCTACCTGGTGTATAGTTCTCATTCACTTCTTCGGTTTTTCCCTTAAAATAAAAATTTTGGAAAATCAAAATTGGTTAGATATTATTACCATTGCATATCATGCATATATTGGAAGCATGTTTTTAGATTAGGTAAGAATGTCACTAGGACTATTGTACGATCATTCTTGAAATTTGGGATAAAAAAAACCCTTGCATGTTTTTAAAATATTGAGTGGGAGAAGGTCCCTGAATAAGACCTACGGCCTCCATTGATGGTCCCTAAGTGATAGCATGATAAAGTTTCGAGCGGTTCCTACCCTGGCTGCACACTAAGGTAAACTTTGTCATGTGGGTTCACTAAATGGGATTTCCTTTTAAGGACAACTAGTCATGTATAACTTTCAGAGAGATTGTCCTAAGATGACTCACAAATGAGAGCATGTTAATGATGGGTGTTAAGTCAATGGTTACACATTCAAGATCATCTCTTATTAAATAGATTCCCAAGAAACGATATTTAAGCTAGAGATGATGGTTAAACGTTAAATGGTCATTAGTTCGTGTGGAGTCTTGAGAATTAAGATTTACGAACTAATTGGATGTAATCTATGTTCTTGCTGGTTAATCATGGACCCCAAGGCAACATGGTTGATGAGTGTGAGAATGATTTTAGCGACAATTTTTTTTCAAGGTTTTAATACAAGACACATGCATCATACTACATTCTTGATATGTTGCTAAAATGAAAAATATTTGCTTAACACAAAGATATTAATTAGTGAATCTTTATTCTTTTTTTCAGTTCAAATATGTCTCCTACTCTTCTTATTAGCATTGTTACTGAGAATAAATTAAATGGGGATAACTTTCAAGATGGAACTTGCTAATATTTATCAACTGTGAGAAACACAAATTCGTTCTTGACGAAATGTGCCCTCCTGAAGTTCAGCCTAAAGCAAGAAATCATTGTAGAGATTCTAACTCAATTGCTTGATGTTATATGTTAACGAGCATGATTAGTGTGTTGTAAAAGCAAGATGAGAAGTTTTGTACTGCCAAAAAGATCATGGAAAATTTGGAGGATTTGCTCGGAGGCCAAGTTCATTGTCTCGACAATCTATTATTACAAATTTGATGCATTCTCAACAGAAAACCAGCACTCTCGTCAAAGAACATATGCTTAAGCTTATGGGATTCTTTGCAAAAGCAGAGAACAATAGGGCTGAACTAGACGAGAACACGCAAATTGAAATAGTGTTCAAATCCCTAACCACGGAGTTTGTTGGTTTTAAGGTCGCTTACAACTTGGGGAACAAGGCACTTACCTTGACTTAGCTCATGAAGGAATTACAATCCTATGAGTTGATGTTGACTGGTGGTAAGCCGGTTCAAGAGAAACTTGAGGCAAACTTAGCTATGGGCCCCTCGTCTTTCAAAGGGAAATAAAAAGCTAAGGGAAAGAAGAAATAGACTAAGCCTTTGGTTCCACCTCGTGTGAATAGGAAAAAGGTTAAGAAGTCAAAAGATCCTAAAAAGGTCAAATATTTCTTCTGCAACAAGAAAGGGCATTTCAAATCAAACTGCAAAGAGTATTTGGATTACCTAGACGAAAAGGGCAAAGGTATGGAACTCTTTGTGGTTGAAGCTTGCTTAGTGGAAGAATCAATTAACAATTGAGTTATTTATTCTGGAGCCACTAACCATGTGTGTGTTTCTTTACAGCGGTTCAATAAAATGAGAAATCTGCACGGTAGGAGCATCTCGTTGTAGATCGAAGATAAAAGCTATGTTTCAATCGAAGTAGTGGGAGAAGTTATTTTACACTTGGATAATTTTAGGAAGATTATTTTAAGGAATGTGTTTTATGTACCTCATTTTTAGAGGAATTTAATTTCTGTAGCATGTTTATTTTAAGATGGTTATACCATGACATTCAATAAAGGTATTGTTATTCATAGAAAAAAAATTTTAATCTATAATGGATGAATGGAAAACAATCTCTACTTTATCAAACCAAATAACTACTCGATGCTTCAAACTTAAATAGTGAATAAAAAGCTTAAAACTTCTTACTCTAATGAGGGGTACCTATGACACTGAAGACTTGGTCATATTAACCAAGAAAGAATCATTAGACTCGTGAAAGAGGGTTCCTTAAGTATGCTTAAGGAAGTTAATCTTCCACAATGTGAATTTTGCTTAGAAGGTAAAATGACTAAGAAGTCTTTTAATGTGAAAGGTACAAGGGCCAACCAACCTTTAGAACTTGTGCACACTGATGTATGTGGTTCCATGAGCATCAGTTCCCAAGAAAGTTATAATTATTACATGACTTTTATCGACGACTATTCTCAATATGTATCTAACGAACCACAAAAGCAAAACCTTTGATAAATTTCGAGAGTTTCGTGCGAAAGTGGAAAAGCAATTAGGTTTATCCATAAAGAATCTTTGGTCTGACCGAGGTGGGGAATATTTGTCCGATGAGTTCTTAGAATACCTCATAGAGAATGAGATTTTATCCCAATTGATTACGTCAAGCACTCCACAGTAGAATGGCGTAGCTAAGAGAAGGAATAAAACCTTGCTTTACATGGTTCGTTCAATGTTAAACTATTCACAACTTCCTACTTCCTTCTAGGGATATGCGATACAAATGACTCGCTATATTCTGAATGATGTTCCAACCAAGTCTTCTTGTAAGACACATTATGAAATATGGCATGGAAAGAAACCCGCTCTAAATCACTTTAGAATATAGTGTTGTCCAGCACACACTTTGGATAAGGATGTAAAGCAGTTGGACGCACGAACAGAATTATGCATTTTTGTAGGATATCCAAAAGGAACAAGAGAATGATTATTCTAAAATCCAAAAGATATGCTACCTTCCTTGAGGAAAGCTACATGGATGACTTTAAGCCCCAATGTAAAATGGTACTCGAGGAACTTTTAGGGGTGGTAGACCAATCATTAAATTCAATTCTCGAGAAAGTTGTATAAAGACCTACAAACGATCAACATTATAAGGGAATTCATTGTAGTGGGAAAGTTTCTAAGAAATCGAACTTCTTCATCTATGATGGTAGTATTTATAATACAGAAGCTAATCATGAGGATGATGATCCATTCACTTATGAGGAGGCTATGCAAGACGTTGATTTCAAGCTCTAGAAACAAGCCATGGATGCCAAGATGGATTCTATGAAATCCAATATGATGTGAGAACTTGTAGACTTACCAGTTGGGATTAAACCCATAGGGTGTAAGTGGACCTACAAGAAGAAGAGAAATACGGAAGGGAAAGTGGAAACATGCAAAGTTGGACTTGTAGGAAAAGGCTACATACAAAAAGAAGGCATCAATTACAATGAGACCTTTTCTCTGGTAGCCATGCTCAAGTCTATCTGCATACTCTTATCCATTGTCGTTTCTCTCGATTACGAGATTTGGAAAATGGATGTCAACGTACTAGCTATGTTGTTAAAGGAAAGGAGCAAAAAGTTTGCAAACTGCTAAGACCCATTTATGAACTTAAGTAGGCGTCCTGCTCATGGAATAAAAGATTTGATCAAATGATTAAGACTTGGATTTGAGAAAAACATTCATGAGCCTTGTGTTTATAAGCGTATAAATGACAAAAAGGTCATCTTCCTTGTTTTGTCTATTGATGATATTATACTTATCGAAAATGATGTAGAAGAATTATCATCGGTTAAATTGTGGTTAGTTCAACAGTTTAGCATTAAAGACTTGGGTGAAGCTAATTTTATTCTTAGAATTCAAATCCTAGGGATCGAAAGAATAAAATGAGCACTATCTCAAGCTTCATACATCGATAAGGTATTGGAAAATTCTGCAATAATCAATGTGAAGCTAGGCATTCAGTCGACTGCATCAGGTTTTCCATCTTTCTTTAGATGATTGTCCTGAGACAGCGAAAGAAAGAGAGCATATGAATAAGATTCCATATGCTTTAGTAGTTGGAAACCTTATGTGTGCAATGCTTTACACACGTCCAGATATATGTTTCACAGTAGGCATATTTAGTCTATATTAGATGAATCCAGGTCTCAGACATTGGCAAGCTATAAAGCATATATTAAGGTATCTTAAAAAAAACTAAGGATAATATGCTTATGTATTCTTGGGAGGACCTTACTCCTGTTGGATACATTGACTCAAACTTCCAAACATGTAAAGATTTATGGAAATCGATGTTGGGAAATGTATTCGTTCTAGGCCGTGAAGTTATAGTATGGAGAATGTAAAACAAACCTACACTACTAACTTTACTATAGAGGCCGAGTATATGGCTATTTCTGAGGCAACGAAAGAATCAATATGTCTTTGAAAGTTCTTCACGAACTTGAAGTTATTCCTGGTATGGAAAAAGCTATAACATTGTATTATGATAATAGTGTTGCAATAGCAAATACCAAGAAAATGAAAAGTCACAAGAGGATAAAACACATTGATCGGAAGTGTCACTTAAAACAAGAGGTAGTAGCCGAAGAAATTATAGATATGATGAAAGTAAATTCTGAAAGTAAACTTGTGGATCCGTTTACTAAGAATCTTGTAACTAGGGTTTTAACAAACACGTCGAGGATATAGGAACGCGAAACATGACACATTTACTTCACTAAGGCAAGTGGGAGATTGTTGGGAAATGTGCCCATATTGTAGAAAAATGTAATTGTTTTCTATTTATTTGAACGATGAATAAATAAATAAAGTTAATTTCACAATTCACTATTATGTCTTTTATATTTTGTATGCATAGCGAAATTGTGACAAACAAATATTAGCCCATTGATTGTCTAAAGTTCAAATTGAAGATAAGTGGAATTGTAAAGAATGTTTACATTGCGAGAAAGACAACTTACTTAAGTAGAAAATCTAAAAGAGTCCGTAATCCAATAAAATAGTCAAAATGAGCATTTAATTTAAATACTGAGAAGGATTATTATGTTGCCTACAATGCCAATTGGGGAGATGGCTAGTCTTGGCTATCAAGCAGTTGACTCTTCGAGTAGAGACATAGATGTATTCATTGTTAGAATGATATATTGGACTGGACTCAAGATGAATTAATTCTAAATCCGTTTGTGAATTAATTCAATTGTGACATTCATAGTGTGATTTACTTAAATCCTGAGTTAGTCACTGATCATACGTGTACAACTCATGTGCTTTGATATAAGTTGAGGCTTATGTTCTAAAGATAATCGAGCCCATAGATGGTATGTTGGGTACATGACTTGTGTGCGGCATGGCTTTACTAGCAACAATGGAACTCATAGCTCAACTAAAGAGTTAATGACATCCTCTCATTGACATTATGTGGATTGATAAATATGAAACGTAGCCACAGGTTGCTTGTTCTTGAACGAGCTATCATAGTTATTTGTTGACAATGATCATATTAATCATTAAGAATAAACAATAGTGACAATGAGATAAAATAGGATTGTATTAAGTGAACAAATTTAACTCAAAAGAATCAAGGATATCATATAATAGTAGCACACACATGATGAGGTTATTGGACAAAGCAGCTGGATGAGTTGTTTTCATAAATAGTATACAATAAAGAGTTTTCAATCATGATACTTCTTGTGAATTGACTCTATGATTAAATAATTGCAAATTATCGGAACGATGCTTTTGGACATAATTGCAATCACTAGAGCCTAATTGTATATGTCTGATTGGTCCCTTCGCTAGCTCAACAAAAAGCTCAATCGGACTATATTTGAACCAGAAAAAAATTCTACAACTTTAGGAATAATTTAATTGAGTCGATTTATTCGATGTAGTATTAAATTAGGTGGTCGTGAGAATTTTTCAACTAGAGAATTTGATAAAAGAATTTTCTTGAAAAATTAATTTGGAAAATCTAAGTGATTTTTGAAAAATTTAATTTTAATCAAGTAAAATTAAATTATTAAAATCAACTAAAATTAATATGATATTTTTGGAAGTTAATTTTCAAATGAGACAATTGGCCCAATGGGTAATTGAGCCTAAAAATTAGACCTTGAGATCGAAAATTGGGCTCAGGAACCCAAAATTGGGACTAAGACCTAAAAACTAGTAAACTTGGACCCAGTATGTGAAACTAGTCCGACGGTCCAATTGTTGGCTAGACTGGACCAGTCAGGTTGTCATTGACCCGAACAAAACTGGCAACAGTCGAATCAGTTCAGGGTGCCGTAAATGTGTCACACTTGCATCACCGAACACGGCAGTGTTGGTCGTTGCAATGATAGCATCCCGGTGGTCTGCGGTAGTTGGTCATCAGTTGTTGAGCGATGGAAGAATTACACTCTTACTGGAATTCTCGCAAGGAATTTGATTTCAAATTAATTATTATAAATATAATATTATTTTAATAGTTTAGTATTAAATTTTAATGTAACACTTATCTTAATATTATTTTATTAATTTAATATTAAAGTGATTATCTTAATATTAAATTTATTTTAATGTTTATCTTATAGGTAAACATTCTATTATTTTAATATTATCTTGATAATTATTATATTAATTTAATATGAAAGTGATTAAATGTAATACCCCAAACTCGGCCTAGACATTCTGGTCGAATCTGGAGATGTCACAAGGTAGGGTTTTGAAAACGGAGTTGTTTCTTCAAACCATTCAAGTTTCAAAACTCATATTCGTTTATATCTATATTTGAAAGTGTTTGCTTAACTTATTTATTCACCAAAATGTAAGTTATAGTTGAAGCCATAAAACATTTAATTAGGAAATCTCGTTTGTATTCTCTGAAAACCTTTGTTTTGATAAAACCATGTTTTATGCTATTCGTCTCAAATAAAACATTTAAATCAAAAACTCAAATCCAAAATAAAACCAAAAGTCCGAAGAGTCCAATTTTTACAAAACTCCCAAATTAATCCTTAATTTAAATTTAAACCATAATCATAAGGTCGGTTCTTAGACAAGTAGTCACTGCGAGACTCTGCCGCTCCGATCCACCTAAGTCTATGGATTACCTGAACAAAACAGACAAACAGTAGTGAGTTTACATAAACTCAGTGTGTAACCTATAGAAATAGATATGCAAAACATACAGAAATCCCTAATATAGTCAGATTCAGATTTGGACTCATGTCCATTTCAGATACAGATAATAGTTACAAATATGTAGCTCAGATATACAAAATCTGACCCCTAATCCTCCACACACCAACTCTGACCATCCCATCACACCATGTGGGGTTAAAAACACCTACCCATCCCTACACGTCATATCGTGCCATTACGACACATATCAGATAAAGTGTAGCCAAGCTGCCAAAATATAGGCAAAGGTCGCCTTATAGAACACTTCCTCCATATATACAATCCCACCCCAAAAACAGACACATAATACAAATTTAACATGCTTATCATACTTGTATACAGATATCAGATATACATATCGCAGAATAGTCAGACATCCATAATAGTGTCCTACTCATAGCATACTATCAGAATATCAAATCACATAATCTAGGGTTTTGTTAGCCCTTACCGACCTTACGGTAGGCCCACAGTCGATCGGAACGACCCGTGCGACCCTAGGAAAAATTTCAAAATTATGGGCCCACATACCCGTGTGGCCCACACGCCTAGATTGGCCTTACTTGTGTGGCCCACACGGCCTGGCCCAAAACCTACACGCCTATGTGTCATGCTCATGTGGGCCCATACGCCTGACCTGGCCTAGCCTTGTGCATAACTATGCCTTCATCGACTACACGGCCGTGTCTCGCACACGGCCCCACATATTGCTGGCCACACGCTCATGTGGTGTCAACAGAATGGTTTTTCGGCTTTTGCTGAAGTTTGTTTTTCTAAGTTTCGAGTACACACCTGGTACAATTTTGATGTGGAAAATCTCCTGAGTCACAACACCTTCAAACGAGTAATGGAGGTTTCACACAATTAAATGGCTAATTGGAAACCCCCCAGCCCCTTGATATTTTCCAGTAACGCAAAAAGAGCACTGAAATAACGAGATATAGAAATTCAATAACAGATAAAAAAACAAAATCGACAGCAAGGAAGAGAAGGAGAAAATGGCAGAGAGCAGAAAGAAGAAATTAATGTCAGGTTCTTTTGGGAATTTTGGAAGAGAAAGGAAATTTTGAAAAAGAAAAGAAAATAAAATAAAAATCAGATATGTTATCAGGCATCCCTCAAATTCCTCCCCACTATCCCACAACAACCACTTTCTCAGAATTTAAACTTAACTGCGCCAACGCAGGGATTCAAACATAGGACCTCCAACACACTAACCCCCTTACCACTCAAACCAGTAGGCTCATTCTGATATGAATTAATAGACAATTTTATATAAGCCCACTCAACAAGGGTAAGGCTTGGATTAGAAAATTAACGAAATTAGCAAAGGGGAGACTTCAACCCAAGACCTCACACACACACTCAGAACACTTAACCACTGAAGCAGATACACAGTTGTGTCAGATATTTACAGAAATAAATTATACAGGGTGTTACAACTCTACACCTTAAAAGAAATTTCAACCTCGAAATTTACCTAATCAGAAATAGATGAGGATACTACTGACGCATCGAGTCTTCAGGTTCCCATGTTACTTCCTTAGTGCCATGATTCTTCCATAGAACATTTACCAATGGTATAAACTTCCACTTCAGAACCTTAATATCATGATCCAAAATCTGAACTGGCTCCTCCTCAAAAGTCAAGTCCGGTCTAACCTAGATCTCCTCAACAGAGACAACATGAGATGGGTCAGACCGGTACCACCTCAACATCAAGATGTGAAACACATCATGGATACGGTCCAACTCTAGAGGTAGCTCTAACTGATAAGCGACCGGTCTCACATGCTTCAGAATCCAAAACGGCCCAATAAGCCTAGGGCTCAACTTGCCTTTATGAACAAATCTCAAAACTTTCTTCCACAGAGAAACCTTAAGAAAAACGAAGTCACCCACAGAGTACTCGATATCTCTCCTCTTCAAATCTGCATAAGACTTTTGCCAATCAGAAGCCGACTTCAGATGATCCCAAATCAGTCTAACCTTATCCTCAGTCTTAGAGACCAACTTAGGACCCAAAACTTGACGCTCACCCAACTCAATCCAATACAGCAAAGTACGACACTTACGACCATACAAAGCCTCGTAAGGTGCCATCTAGATGCTAGAATAAAAACTGTTACTGTAGGCGAACTTGGCTAGTGACAGATAATCCTTCCAACTACCTTGAAATTCTATTACATAACTCCGAGGCATATCTTTTAGTATCTGAATCACCCTCTTAGATTGACCATCGGTCTGAGGATGGAATGCAGTGCTGAAGTCCAATCTCAAACCTAGAGCCTCGTGCAATTTTTTCCAGAACTGAGATGTGAAGCGAGAATCTCTATTAGAAATTATCGAAACAAGAACTCCATGCAGACTTACAATCTCGGAGATATAAAGCTTCGATAACTTCGGTAGATAGTAGTTGTCGATCGATCCACGATGACCCAAACAGAATCCTTCTTAGTGGGTGTCAAGAGTAACCCACTAACGAAATTCATCATTACTTGCTCTCATTTCCATAAAGGAATCTTAACCAGTTAGAGTAAACCAGAAGGCAACTAGTGCTCAACCTTAACTTACCAGCACGTTAAGCAACGAGCAACGTAATCCGTAACCTCACGTTTCAAATTAGCCACCAATACAGTTCACAAAGATCTCGATACATCTTATTACCACCAGGATGCATAGCATAAGGGCTACTATGCGCCTCCCTTAGAATCGATTGCCTTAGATCAAAATCATTCGACACACAAATTTGATCTCGAAAACACAAAAACTCCTCCTTATTCAGCCCAAAATCAAAAGTATTGTCACTCTCAATCTGACGAAACCGTAAACCTAGAAACTCATCCCCTAACTATTTACCCCGAATCTGCTCAATCCAAGTCGGCTTAACTTGCAACTTAGCTAACAGACATCCATAATCAAACAGACTAAGACGAGCAAACATCGCTCTCAAACCAGTTATCACTCTACGACATAGAGTATCAGCCACCACGTTGGCCTTACCAGGATGATACTCTACTGTGCAATCATAATCTTTGAGCAACTCAACCCAACGATGCTACCTAAGATTCAATCCTTCTAGGTAAGGAGATACTTGAGGCTCTTGTGATCAATGTAAATAATCCACCTCTCACCATATAGATAGTGCCTCCAGATTTTTAAGGCAAAAACCACAGCTGCTAACTCGAGATCATGCGCCAAATAATCCCCTTTATGTGCCTTAAGCTGACGGAACGCATAGGCCAAAACTTTACCATCTTGCATCAATACACATCCCAAACCAAAGTGCGACACATAACTGTAGACCACAATTTCTTTACTAGGTTCAGGCTGTATCAGCATAGAAGCCTGAGTCAGAACAGACTTGAGCTTCTTGAAGCTCGATTGTTGCACATTAGTCCAGACAAAAGGAACACCTTGTGTAGAAGCTTAGTCAAAGGAGCTACAATTAGAGAGAACTCTTCAACAAATCACCGATAATAACCCGCAATACCCAAAAAACTACGGATCTCAAATATGCTCTTAGGATGTTTCCAATCAAACACCTCATCAATCTTTCTAAGATTAACCCGGATCCCTTCAGTAGAAACTACGTGTCCTAGAAAAGTTACTTCACGCAACCAGAACTCACACTTGCTCAACTTAGCATAGAGTTGTTTCTCTCTGAGTATCTGAAGCACTACTCTAATATGCTTATCATGATCATCCTCAGTCTTAGAGTAAACCAGGATATCGTTAGATGGAGACCAGGATGAATTGATTCAAATATGGCTGAAACACTCGATTTATCAAATCCATAAATGTCGCTGGAACATTCGTCAGACCAAGAGGTATAACTAGGAACTCGTAAGTCTATAACGAGTCTTAAATACAGTCTTATGAACATCAGCTTCCTTAAATCTAAACTGATGGTACTTAGAACGGATATTTATTTTCGAGAATACTGAAACCCCTCGAAACTGATCAAACAGACTGTTGATCCTCAGAAGTGTGTATTTATTCTTCACAGTCAGTTTATTCAGTTACCGATAATCAATACACATCAACATGGTCTTATCCTTTTTCTTAACAAAAAAACCAGTGCCCCCCACGGAGACACACTAGGATGGATGAAACCACGATCCAGAAGCTCTTGAAGTTGAGCTTTAAGCTCTATAAGCTCCTTCAGTGCTATACGATGTGGAGCGATAGAAACCGAAGCTGTACCCGGTAGAAGTTTAATGCTGAACTCAACTTCTCGATATAAAGGTAAACCCGCTAACTCTTTAGGAAAGACATCTGAAAAATCCCTCACTGTTCTGATATCCCCGTTAGAAGAGTCCTTAGAAATAGAAACACTAACATAAGCTAAATACGCTTCACACTTTTTTCGAACTAGTTTCTCAGCCACAAGAGTAGAGATCACATTGGACAAATAATCTTGATGCTCACCGATCACAACCACCCCCTTATCATCTTCAGTCCTTAGAACGACGCTATTAGTCGCACAATCCAAACTAACTAGGTGCTCAACTAACCAATCCGTACCCAAAATCAAATTGAACTCTCCAAACGGTAACTCCATCAGATTCTCCAGAAATACAGCCTATTGCACCTCTGACGAAACATCCCTATAAAGTTTACTAACCCGAACAGACTGGCCCAACTGACTTAGTACAGTAATCTTACTAGAAGTGCTCTTAACAAAAATCCCTAGGTTTTTAGAAACAATACTAGCTACATATGAGTGTGCAGAACCTATGTCTATCAAAGCATTATAAGGTACATAAAAAATAAAGAACGTACCCGTGATAATATCAAGAGCGTCTCTACCCTCTCAACGTCGAGCAGCATAAACCAACTCAGACTGTCTTGCCTCAGTCTAACTAGCACATCTGCCCGATGCTCTCTATCTACGACCCATACCATTACCACTCCTAGCCGATCCACGAACCCTAGGTGGCTGCTGAATTACCCTCTGAAGCTGTATAGAACCCGGCCCTGAAGCTTGCATCTGACTATCCTACAGTGGACACTCTTTAATACGGTGCTTCAAAGATCCACACATCAAATAAGCCCCTAACCTCCTCCAACACTCGCCCGGATAGGGCCTACCACAATCACTGCATGACTGAATCCCAGTAGGAGCAATAAGAACCCCCACTCTAATAGGTTCATTAGGTCTAGCCCGTTCTTTAGGCCTCTGAACAGAACTAGAAGGCTCCGACTCTATCTTATTATTGCCTCTCTCTATCTCTATTTTGGCACTCCACGCGCTTAACCTCTTCAGTGATCTTCGCCTTATCTATTAGAATCGCGAACTTTTGCTTCCTCTGTGGAGCAATCAGTACCCTCAAATTGTCCCTCAGACCGTCCTCAAAGCGGACACATTTCTTGTACTAAAACGCCACTATGCCTCGAGCGTAGTGACTCAACCTCAGAAACTCGGCAACAGATCTATCACCTTGCGTGACATTCATGAACTCACATCTACGAGTATCCACATACCTTGTGGCCACATACTTTCCCTGAAAGTCAATCTTAAAGAAGTACCAGTTCAGACAATCAGGCTAAGTACCCTCCTCAATCGATAACCACCATTGATATGCCTCGTTGCGAAGTAAGGAGACTGCACCCTTAAGTTTCTGTTGAGAGTACAATCTATATCATTCATGATCCTCTCGGTGGCCTTTAACCAATACTCGGTCATAGTAGGGGCGACTCTAGTGACACCCCTAAACAGCTCAGCACCATTAGACTAAAGCCGTTTAGTTACCGACCTACGGCCCCCAGATCTAGAATGGGGTCCAGCGACCCTCTCCAATAGCTCAACATAGCTTGCAACAGTGTGCCGTCCCTAGCAGAGCGGCTTTGAGACCCAATCTCAGTGGCAGGCGAAACCGATGTCTCACTCATAACTAAATTTGGCATACTGCCCAAAGAGGAAGACTTAGCTTGAGCCCCCCTACGGCCTTTACCACGGCCACAAATACAATGTCCGTGAGTTCCACAAGCGCTTATTGTGAATTTTAAATTTTTATCTACATTATAGAGTTTTATGTATTAGTTCAAGTATTTATTAGCAGATATTTTATGCATAAATTATCAGAAGTTCAGAGATATTTTCAGAGGTTTTAGTTTCTAACTATTTCAGTACAGTTTCAGAAAGTACTAATTACAATATTTTTAGGGTTTTCTATCTAAAGTTCAAAAATACTTACAGGATCGACGCTGGAGACTCGGTGTACCACATACTTTCTCAAATTATTCAAATTATTTAAAAACCAATTCTTTTGAAACAAAATTTTAGAACCCAAAATTTATAGCCTGAGTTTTATAACCTGGCTCTGATACCATAAAATACAATACCCCAAACCTGGCCTAAACATTATCTCTGAATCTAGAGATGTCACAAGATAGGGTTTTGAAAACGGAGTCATTTCATCAAACCATTCAAGTTTTAAAACTCATATTCGTTTAGATCTATATTTGAAAGCGTTTGTTTAACTTATTTATTTGCCAAAACGTAAGTTCCAACTGAAGTCATAAAACGTTTAATTAGGAAATCTCGATTGTGTTCTTAGAAAAACCTTTTTTTTTATAAAACCATGTTTTATGCTATTTGTCTCAACTAAATTATTTAAATTGAAAACTCAAATCCAAAATAAAACCAAAATTCCTAAGAGTCCAATTTTTACAAAACTCTCAAATTAATCCTTAATTTAAACTTAAACCATAATCATAAATTCAATTCTTAGACGAGTGGTCACCTCGAGACTCCGTCGCTCTGATCTGCCTAAGTTTGTGGATTACCTGAATGGAACAGACAAACAGTAGTGAGTTTACGTAAACTCAGTGTGTAACCCACAGAAATAGATATGCAAAACATACAGAAATCTCAAATACAACCAGATTCAGATTCGGACTCATGTCCATTTCAGATACAGATAACATCTATAGATATGTAGATCGGATATACAGAATCCTACCCCAATCCTCTACACACCAACTCCGACCATCCCATCACACCATGTGGGGTTAAAAACACTCATCCATCCCTACACACTATATCTTGTCATTATGACACATATCAGATAAAGTGCAGCCAAGTTACCAGAATATAGGCAAAGGTCGCCTTACAAATCACTTCCTCCATATATACAATCCCACCCCAAAAATAGATATAGAATACAAATATAACATGCTTATCATACTTGTGTACAGATATCAGATATACATATAGCAGAATAGTCAGACATGCATAATAGTTTCCTCCTCAGAGCATACTATCAAAATATCAGATCACATAATTTAGGGTTTGGTTAGCCCTTAACAACCTTACGGTAGGCCCACAGTCAATCGAAACAACCCATGCGACCTTAGGGGAAATTTCAGAATTATGGGCCCACATGCCTGTGTGGGCCACACCCAAAACCCACAAGCCCGTGTTTCATGCTCGTGTGGCCCACACGACCACACTCAGTTGTGTTTTATGCACGGCCATACCTTCGTCGACCACATGATTGTGTCTCGCACACAGCCCCCCACACGGCCGACCACATGCCTGTGTGGCGTCGACAGAATGGTTTTTTGACTTTTTTCAAAGTTTATTTTTTTGCATTTCGGGTGCACACCTGATACAGTTTTAATGCGGAAACACTCCCGAGTCACAACACCTTCGAACAAGTAATAGAGATTTCACACAATTAAGGCCTTCCACCTAGATTTCACACAATTAACTTCCTCACAATGATAAAGGTAGAAATTTTTTTTTGCGAACACAAATATTTTATGTGGAAAACTCTTAAAGAGGGAAAAACCAAGGGTAAAGGAGGCTTCGACTTTTCACTAAATGAGTAAACAAACAAGAGTATAATATGGAGAAAATGAACCTAAATGTACTAAATTTACATTACCCAACACCCCGAATACAAAGTTTAAATCCCAAAGAGCAAATAGATAAACAAAACCCTAAATCTCACATGGCACTCACAAAAGGGGTATAAAAGACTATCCATAATTACCACGAAACTCTCACCAAAACTCATATGCCGAGTACATCTTGTCACCCCTAAAGAAAAACCATTTGTTTAACTAGGAAAAAATAACAGAGTTTAATTGGGAGAAGAATACGAGGCACACCCCACAAATTAAGATTAAATTAATAGAATGTGTAAAGTTGAGGGCTAAATTTATTGAATTCTTTTATATTTAGGACTAATTGATAAAAATTATAAATATTAGAGGGCTAAATTTATTGTTTTTCTAATAAAACAGGCCATTATTAGTAACTTAATAGGAGAGTGGCCAAAATATTAAATTTCAATAATGTTAGTGACCAAAATAGAAATCAACTAATAATTATATGACTATTTTTATAATTTACCTAAAAATACTTGTTGATCAAATAAATTCAACACAGCATTTTGTTTTTCTTTTAACATAGGGGCAAATTATTTTTTCATAATTCAACTATAATTTTTTTAGATTAAAATATAATTTTATTTATTGTATTAATTTATAAAATTTCAAATTCTTTAAGGGACTAAATTTTAAATTTTACTGTTTTTGGCCTTCTTTACTCAAATGTTGCTCCTATATAAGCGCAGTTTAGAGTTACTTGTGTGAAATCTAGTAGGTGGAAGGCCCTGTCAGTAGCCCCAAAACCAATTCCTAATCCGATGGTGTGATGATGGAGGATGTGGAAATCAAATAGTTCGAATTAAGAGTTATTGGTGTCGATGGTGCAAAGCGCTTGACAAATTTGATGAGGACTAAAGAGCAATGCCAAACATATAACTTTTATTATTTATAAAACAAACTAAAAAAAAGTTTTAATCTAGTTTAAGTCCTATTTGTGGAGGGTTTTTTTTTAAACAATATTTTATTTATAAAGTTATTATTTTAGTAAATAAATTTCATGTTAGAAAAAGAACAAAAAGAATTTTCATTTATTTTTAATTCTATACGTATTTTTTATCAAAAAATAAATTTTTAAATAATTTTGAATTTTGAATTTTGAATTTTTAAAAATACCACTAAATTGATAGATTTATAAATATTGAAAAGTTAAATTTATTATTATACCAATAAAAAAATCATCATCAAAGTATTAAATATTAAATTTAGATGAGGTTAATAATTAAAATAAAAAAAAATAAAGTTAAATAGGCTAAGTGATGATGATCCTTGGGATTGTATTTTGTGATTTTGGCATGAAATATGTATTAATCATATGTATCAATTAATTGAGGTTGCCGAAAACGAAATGTGCATCCCCCTCCTTGACTCTTTTCAAACAAATCTATCAATCTTTTCTGAATTTTCAGAATTTTGAAAGTTGACCATTGCGTTTTCGGAATTTTCCCTGTGGGTTACCTTGGCCTGCAATTCACGTCTTTTTTCTTTGCTTGTGTCAAGCTCTCAATTTTCTAACTGAGATTCTCTCAATTTTCTAACTTAGATACTCTCTTGCATACTTTTCCAACTTCTTATTAACCATACAATTCTTCCCTCTCTCTTTCCCATCAGTTCTAGATTACTGTAGCATTTACTTTTTAAGTTATGGTTTCTTCTTGTTCATACACTTTCTTTCTTCTTTCTTTTTTCTTTAATTAATTTCTGCTACTTTTCAAACCCCTCTTGGCCCTTGGGTCTTCAGTTGGCTTCATTTTAGTTTATTTTCCCAAGTGTAATCCCCTTAGTTATGATTCATTTTTTTTCTTATGGTTAAAGTAGTTTATTAGAAAAATAAAGCAGACAAAAGAAGCAAATGACATGAAAGCCAATAAACCCGGCGCTTTAGTACTATAGAGATCCAAAAAGGGATATCTATGGATGCTGTCTTCCACCTCAATGCAGTATCCCGTGCTGAATACCTACAGTTAATCACGCAGTCAATAGGCTGCTCATACATTTGTCTTTGGTCTTACTCCTCCCTGAATCCACCCAAGTATACCTTTCTTCATTCACTTTCACTTTGCATATATTCATAGTTTTTATGATTTGAGGTAACCATTGTTTTAGTTTTAGCAGCTGTTTAATTGGGTGGGATGGATATTACACTGAAGAAAACACTCAACCCGTTGCTTTTGGGCTCTTCCTTCAACATCGGCAACTAATATTCCCTCTTGAAAATAATCAGTATGGCGAAAATTTTCTCTCTTTACCCTTTTTTTTCCCCAACTTTATTCTGGTGGTAATGTATGAGATTTCGGCGCTACAGTAGCCTGGTTCCTGGATTTACTTTCGCCAACAGTTTGCCCTACATTGAACTAAGGGAATTAGATCTTCAAAATCGAGGGTCCAATCAGACACAGCGACAGTTTTATCAGGTAAATATTTATGGAAGCTTTAATGACTGCATTATTTATTTTTGCAAACTAGGAACTAACCTAGTTCTGTGTTTATTGCAGGAAGCAGGAATTAATCACTTTGTCGTCAAAAACTTATACGACGCCTTTGATACTGATAGTCTCATACTATATAATAGTATATTAACCCAAATTCACAGGGGTTTCTTTTTGTCTGCTATATATTGCAGAGGACTGTTTTCATGGGATGCAGGAGTGGGGAGATTGTTCTTGCCAACAACCCATGCAAGCCTTGACTCAAATGCAAAGCAATATTCAATTACCTATCCTAGGAAGAGAAAATGTTTCCATAACCAGAGCAATACTCGCTGTTCTAACCTCTTCAACATCCCATCTTCCCCGAAAAAATCAAAATTTACCGTACAATTACCTACTAAACCCCAAAGCTACGGCGTTCAAACGTTATGTCCCCCGGTCGACACCGCCGGTGAGGGCGAGTTTACGATCGCAAAGTATACTGAAACGAGCCACTTTGTTTTTTAGAAAGTTCACTTTAGTGAGACGTGGTGAACAACTGGTGCTAAGCCGCCGCCCCACTAGCAACCAATTGCACCGTATGATGTCAGAACGAAGAAGGCGAGAAAAGCAAAATGAATATTTCATTGCATTGCGATCTCTTCTTCCTTTTGGCACCAAGGTATACCATATATATATATATATATATCGTCCTTTCTAAAATTTACTATTTAAGTATCAATAATGAATTTATTAGGTCCGCTCGGGATTTGTTGTAGAAAGACAAGGCATCAATCCTCTTTAATTCCAGGCAGTACTTGACCTCATTGAAAGCTCAAGTTGCGGAGCTTAGCAAGCAAAACCAGTTATTACAAGCTCGGCTTTTGCCTGCTGCCGCAGATGTTGGTGGTTCATCAAATGAGAGTTTAAATATTCGGATTATACCTCTACATGAATCGACATCGGAACAAAGAATAGTCGACCTGAGAATTAGTGTTAGAGGAGAAGTGTTGATAGAAAATATCTTAATGCGACTGCTGGAATTCTTGAAGCACGATAGAAATGTGAGCATCATGTCCATTGAAGCCAACAACCAGTTATCAGAAGGCTCAGTTAATTATATTAACTTGAGACTGAGAATTGAGGTATGCAAGAGAAAATTTTGCTATCACAATAAATTTGATAGTATCCCTTTTAACACCGGTTTAATATTCAATTTAAATATGTGTTATTGAAGAAAAAAATACCTTAATTCAATAAAGACCAGACCGAGAAGGTTCACTCAAGAATAATTTTATTTAATTTTAATTTTGATACTTAAATATTTTTACCTCAATTTAATTTGCTTTAATAGTCAATCTAAATATATGTTCTTCAAGAAAAAAAATAAAAGCCTTACAATAAATCAGTAAAGACCAAGAAAGTTCACTCAAGAATAATTTTATTTAATTTTAATTTTGGTACTTGAATATTTTTTTATCTCAATTTGCTTGGTTTTAATATTTATTTTGATATTTGAATTTTCTGTTTGAATTTTTTTTTCTCTCAACTATATAGTTAAGTTTAAACAATGTCAAATTCAGAAAAAAAAACAACTTAAAAATTAAAAATCAAACTCAAAAATTAAATAATATATTAAAAAAATGTGCAACGCATTTAGGCTCCTAATGTGCTATTTTGGCTAGTGATTTGATTTTTTTTAAGCATTTTATAGAAAGCAAATAATATGAGCTTCAAATTTTTGATATTACACTTATATAATTTTATACATTAAATGATGACATACTATTAAAAATAAAGTTGAGTAAAATTAATTTTGATAATATATAATTATCTGATTTAGCATAGAATTATACACTTTGAACCTCCATTTATATTGTATTAAAATCTTGATATTAGGAATTAAGCAGTTCTTGTTAAGTTTTTTCTTTTCTATTCTAGATGCTAAATCAAAGTTTAATACAACAACTTCACTTTTATCTTTATTTTTTTCCTTTCTTTCAATTTCAAAAATATAAATCGGGGTTTTTTATATAGTTTTTATGTTTTTATATATCATGCATATAAGATTTTTTTTTCTTTTTAACATTTATACTTTAAATAATTAATTTAGAACTTGAAAAGAGCTAGGTAAGATGATAAAGGGCATCTCTTAGCTTAATTAATGGTCGAGAGTTTGATCCTCCCCTAAATATGAAGTAGCTTTAAAATTCATGATGAACATCTACTCTTTTTATGAGCTTACAAAATATGAAACGTAATTTCTTTTTTATGGTATGTAGGACAATATATGGGATGAATTCTCCTTCCTGGAAGCTGTGAGAAGGCTAGTTACTAATTTTACAGTGATTATATATATATATATTATTGGACCAATTTTGCCCAGAGAAATTTTCAATGTATTATTTGTTAAGAGTTGGTGAACTCTTTAATAGGTCGAAATTGTCTTTAATATTGATTTTGTCTCCTGACTTGTGAGTACCTAGAGAGACAATAAGTTTATAAAGTAAGAGTGCCTCATCAAGTATAAGATAAGGTGAACTATCTAAAATTTGAATATAGCTCTCCAAGTGGCAGCATTCTCATCCATAAGTGTTTTATATGTTACAAGGCATGGATTAAAGTTTTGCATGGTTCATCTTATTAGACACCCCATAAGGCGTTCCTATTCAATGAACTATTTCTTCTTCGATGCTCACAAAGGGAAAAAGAAAAATCCATTAAAAATAATATCAGTTTAATAAAAATTTATTAAATCTCAAAAGACAAAATTTCATATATATATATTAGAGTAGAGTAGAGTAGAATTTTTTACCATTTTGGCAACAGATATAATCGATTACTAAATTTATATATATTTATATTTATATTTCTTTTTTTTTACTTTATTTTTTAAATGCATTTATTAAACTGTTATGTCCCCTAAATTGACTACAAATTTTGTTAAATTGAAAATTATGCCTGGGACCCCCTTTTTTTCCTTTTTGAAAGTATTTTCTTTTATTTTTTGATTAAGCTAAGAAAAGCCCTTTACAATCCCAACAAAAAGAATCAATGACATATGCACAAATTCAAAGTTGGTCCAATGTCAAACTATAAATATATAAAATTACTTTTTCAAGAGCACTACACCAAGTTGCGCCAACCATTTCAAAATAAATTTCTTTGAGTAGTTAGCGTATTAGTTTTTTTATCTTGTGTATATTAAATTTATTTATGATTGTTAAAAATCAAAAATAATATTAAATAATGAATTGCAATATGAAATATTGTAAAATATGTACTATTCAAATATTATATTTTAATATTGTAAAAATAATATATTACCTTGCTTCATATCTTAATATTTCCAAACGTGCAACAAATTCTTGCTTTATAATATATATATATGAGGTTGAATATCTATTTTTATCTCGTGTGTGATGCATGAATTAGGTTATATGTATCAATGTTAAAAATTTATATTTATTAGATAAAAAGTTTGTAACATTTTAGTTATACTTGCACTACAGGGAAACAGACTTTTACCGCTAAAACTATTTGCGGCGTTTTCACAAGCGCCACAAAAAACGCCGCTATAGAAAACACCACAAAAATTTGCAGCGTTTATGTGAAGAAAAACTCCGCTAAAAGTCATGGTTTTTAGCGGCGCTTTTGTTACACGCCGTTAATTTTGGCAGATTTGCGATGTATATTTTTCACCAATATTCAACCTTTCCTGCATTAAATCCAGCCCAAAACAGCAAATATAGCATTGAATCCAACCAAAAACAAAAAATGTAGCATAAAAAAATACAGCAAAAAACGTTAAATCTAAATGATACTTCAAATTCAACGAAAGATATATGATTTAAATTAATAAATGAAGTATAACTCAAAATATTCCTACAATAATGTTAAATATGACAATATTAAAAATATTCTTACAACGAAAAAATAAATGTCTAAAATGGCTGTTTTTGCGACTGCTGAAACGTCTGCATCATATGCTGAAGCTGGAGCTGGAGCTCATCATACTTTCTACTCTGCTCTGCTGCCATCGCTGCTGCCTCTGCCTCCCTCGCTACTGCCGCTACCTCCCTCGCTGCTACATCTGCTTTAAGTTGTTGCTGGAGTTCTTCATATTTTCTTTCAACCTCGGCAATTTGCTCAACTGTGCTCACTTGCGTCTGAGCTATCTGGTCTCTTAACCTCTGAACTTCAACTTGAGCTTAACTCCCGGAAGGCATGTATTGCTGGGAGCCAGATCCAAAATATTGGGTCGAGGTAACACCAGATCCTTGAAATCGAACCCGACCATACCTTTCAGGACCCAAAACTTTAGTAATAATTCAATTTCTCAAGATTAACAGAACTATCAGTTGAAGCAATCGCTTTATACTCCGCCTTCTTCTCCTTTAGTTTCTCCTAATAAATCAATCAAAGAGTTAGAAACGAAATATATAATAAAAAAGAATGCAACATAAGTTAACATTATTTAAAACAACTAACGACGAATTAAACCATTATAATTAAACATTATAAATATTTATAATAAATTAAATTTTATTAAGTAAATATACCATAATTTCTCCAGCTTCGATGTCATAGAAGATCCATCTTTCTTCCTATGCGTAATCTCAAAAAGCTGAAGGCGTCCAACTTTTTGACCAGATGAGACTTCCTACAATATAGTAGTAAAAATATTATTTAATAGTAGAAAGTCATTAATATTTGATAGAATTAATAAATTCATAATACCTCGACCTCAGCTACAGAAGCAAAACTTCTCGACCCTACCGTGTGTGTGAATTTTTGTTTTTGCCTGCTGCTTGTTCCAGCTCGCTCACGATCCTACATAATGTAATTATTATTACATATATAGTAAACACTATATACCGAAAAATTTATAAGAATTTAGAAGTACGTAATACCTCTCCTTTCTTTGAATTCCAAAATCTAACCGCATCTTCCCATTGGTACCTCAGCATTCCTGGCGGGACATTTCGCAATTTTTCTTCGGGCTTATGTCTTTCTTAAAATATTGTTTTTTCAAAGTGCTTTTATGGTCTCTCCATTTTTGATATAGTCATCTGAGACCTTTAAAGCAAATCTCTCCTAAAAAAACACAAGTTTAGAATGTAAATATAAATGAAACTTAAACCAAAGTATTATAAATAACAATTAGATGTTTTGTTACCTTAATATTATCAAGAGTTTGATTTTTGTTGCTATCAGGCATGTGATGCCATGATTCGTAGTTGATGAGCAACATATTGGCATTTCGTGCTATAATGCCCAAATAGCTTGCTAAAAGTCAAGCTTCAGATCCAACAGGCTGACCATGACTGTTTCTAGTTACTTTGACACGCTCGACAGGATTTAAGTCGTATAAATCTTTAAATAGCGTACGTCCTCGACCTCTGCGCGTCCCACCACTTTCAGTTGAAAAATGATATTTTATTATTTATATTAAAAATGAAAAATAAATCAATAATAAAAGTCAACACACATGTAAAATAAACTTAACATTACTTTGAAATTCTGCAGGCTTGTTAAGTGTCTCCGGCACATTCGAAGATCCAATAACTGTCTACTGTTCACTATTTGCTTCTTCCGAATTCGGAGTATTCTGGACAATACTTAAATCTCATAATCTTCTTCTACGCATTTTTCCTGCAATACACATAAAATAGTTGAAATTTTAGTAACAAATTACAACAATAATAGTACATATAAATTAGTTAAATTATATAACATGAGTAAGATTAAAATTATAATATTACATATAATTAAAAAAATCGTAAAATCTTACTACATCATAATTCGTAAATATCTTCATCCACATCCTGACGAACCGATTGAAATTGTGTACTAGTACTAGGGATATTTTCATTTAAGTTTTGTTCTAGAAAAGGTAAAGTTTCTGATCTTTCTACGATGTCATCTCTACTTCCATTGCCTATGTCAAACAAGTCTCTAGGGGTGTTTCGGAGTACAACGTACCAACCCTCATCAGTTGGATGTTTCAAGTAAAAAACTTGTTTCACTTGAGAAGAAAATACATACCACTCGTCTATCAATTGTTCTCCAGTGTGAATCAATCGAGAGAAATTCACCATTGTAAAACCAAATTGATCGTTTTTAATTCCGCGAGCAGTATTAACATCAGCCCAATCACATTGAAATAAGACAACTTTCCATTTTCCATAGTAATCTAACTCAATAATATTAGTAAAAAGTCCGTAATACTCCACATTTCCCTTAACGGGATTACTGTCCCTAGCACTAGCATAACTTGTAATTGAAGAATTAACAACTATTCCACAATTTTGAGTTCTCCTCAATCTTTCGCGATATTTTGTATGAAATCTGAATCCATTGATGATGAAGGCACTATATCTTTTTACTACTTTATCCGAGCCTTGGGAAAGCCATTTAACTTCGTCATTAATGTCCTTCCCACTCCAAACCTATTGAATCGAAAGTAAATTGAGTAATTATAAATGTTATGAAAAAACATTATTATTTGTCAATAAAAGGTTAAGTTGCATACCGTTTGGCTTAACCATTCATGGAAAAATTCTGTGAATAACTTATTAATCTCTCGTTTTTTTAATCTTTGGGAGCGTGAACGAGATCTCAAGATTTGTTTGTACTCACTATGTTAAAAAGAGGTTTAATTGGTTAGAAAATAAACAAATAAAAAAGATGAATATTTATCATATTCTAGAACTTACTTGCGTAATGGTTCAATTGAATCATGGTGAAAAAGAACATATCTATGTGCTTGTACCCAAGATCTTTCATCTAATTCTGCAATTTCAACTTTACCGATTGGTTCTCCATAACTTTGAAATAAATAAGTTTCGGCAAAGTTGGGATCATTGAGCCCAGCATTTCTACTTGGTCTATTCAATCTTGTTTCAACATCTTCTAAATATTTAGAACAGAAGGTCATACACTCCTCTGCCAAGTAGCCTTCAGCAATTGATCCTTCTGGATAACGCTTATTTCGATAATAAGACTTCAATTTGCTTAGGAACCTAAACACGACATACAATATTATCAAAAGTTGTAACTAAATGTATAGAGGTGAATGAGTGAATACTTTACAAATAAATTAGCACATTTCTATAGGATACATCCATCGATAGAAAATCGGTCCTCCAATTATTGCTTCATGAAGGAGATGGATTACCAAGTGCACCATAATAGTGAAGAAGGAAGGTGGAAAGATCTTCTCCAAATTGCATAAAGTCAACGCGGATCGATCCTGTACTTTCTCAAGTTCTTCAACATCCAAAACTTTGCCACAAATAGCTTTCATTATATTGGAAAGTTCAATTATACAGGACGTAACCTTTTTTGACATACAACACCATAAAGCAAATGGCAGTAAATCTTGCATCAAGATGTGATAATCATGTGATTTTAAAGAATATAGTCTTCGATCTTTAAGACTCACACATCGAGATATATTTGATGCATACGCATCTGGGACCTTTATATCCTTCAACACCGTGCAGAACACTTCTTTCTCTTCCTTCGACATTGCAAAAATTGGAGGCGGCAACCGATATTTCCCATTCAGAAGTACCTGGGGATGAAGATCGCGGTGAATTCCCATGTCTACTAAATCAAGTCGACTCTGGAGATTGTCTTTTGATTTTCCATCGACATTCAAAATTGTCCCGATGATGTTCTCGCAAACTTTCTTCTCAATATGCATGACATCAAGATTGTGTCGTAAAATGTGATGCTCCCAATAAGGCAACTCAAAAAAAATACTTCTTTTTTTCCACAAGTCCGCCTCATTAGGATTATCCTCTTCATCAGATTCAACATCGAATTCATCTCTCGATCTTCTCCTTTTTTATGGTGGATGGTTGATTCATCTTCCCATAACTGAAATCCATATCTTTTAACATGAACAAGATTTTAGATCCAATGGTCTGCACAGGAGCTTCTCTAAACTCTTCAGTACCGTCAAATAAAGTCCTCTGAAATCTAAATCTATGATTTCTATCCAACCACCAACGATGCCCCATATAACAGAACTTCTTCCCATTATATAACCATTTCGAACATGTTTGCGCAGCACAACAAGGACAAGCATAACGTCCTTTGGTACTCCAACCAGATAAATTGGTATAAGTTGGGAAACCATTAATTGTTCATAATAAAGCTGCACGTAAATTGAAGTTCTCCTTTCTCAATACATCATATGTCTTAACCCCCGACCATAATTGTTTTAACTCTTTAATAAGTGGCTGCAAATAAATGTCGATATCATTTCTGGAACCTTTCTCTCCAGGGATAATCATAGATAATATAAAAGAAGATTGCTTCATGCAAATCCATGGAGGCAAATTGTAAGGAACAAGCACTACAGGCCAAGTACTGTAGGAAGTACTCATGATTTTAAAAAGATTAAAGTCGTCAGCTGCTAGCCCAAGCCTCACATTTCGAGGATCGCTTGCAAAGCTTGGAAATTTACTGTCAAACAATTTCCAAGCTAAAGAATCAGCAGGAGACCTTAATAATCCATCATCGGTCCGTTCATCATTATGCCACCTCATATAATCGGTTGTCTTTGACGACATAAAAAGCCTTTGAAGCCTTGGTATTAGGAGAAAATATCGTAAAACCTTGACTGGCTTCTTTCTTAACTGTTCCCCACCTTCATCCGTATTCATATCTTCCATATTCCTATTTATCCAATGAGACTTACCGCAAACATGACAAGACTGTTGGTTTTTCTGATCACCCCAGTACAACATGCAGTCATTTGGGCAACTATGAATTTTATCATACCCAAGGCCTAAATCTTTTATTAGTCTCTTCATATCTTGACAAGACTGGGGGATTTTTGCAAACAGAAACATCTCTCTCAGAAACTCTAGCAGCATTGTAAAAGAGTTTCCGGTCTACCCTCCCAAACATTTTAAGTGGAATAGATGAATGCAGAAGAACAATTTCGAATATTTTGATCCCTCGTAAAGTTCTTCGTTCATTTCATTAAGTAAATTGTAGAACTTCACCGCTTCTTCATTTGGCTCCTTATCAGGTGCACTTGTTCCTATTTCGTAAAAAACATTTCCACCAATATTATAATCATCGGATGCAATAAAGTCAGGTGGAAATGATTGCTCACCATGACTGTGCATATTAAATGCATCCCGCAACATACCTTCCATGTTATCTTGTCTAACATAATGATGGTAAGCAGTATCAGGATAAGTCGGATTAATCGTTGAAGAAGTTCCACTAGATGTACACTCTCCATGAAAAATCCATTTTTTATACCCCAAAATAAAACCATCAACAATTAGATGTTCGTAGACAACTTCACGAAAATGCCAATTGATGTTGCCACACCTCTTACACAGGAAAAGAATCATATTCTCTTGGCTTGCATTTTGAAATGCAAAATTTAGAAAAGTTTGAACTCCATTTCGATAGTCGTTGCTTACTCTTGACAAATTCATCCAACTCCTATCCATTTCGTTGTTCTTGAAGTCTAAAGTTGACAATAGATTACACGAGTAAGTTGTTTATTTATAAGTATAATTAAGTTATGTAAATTATGATATGATATGATATATATTTATGTATTATATATGTAAGTTATGTAAGTTATGTTAGTTATGTAACTTATGTGAGTTATGTAAGTTATGTAAGTTATGATATGATATATATTTATGTATTATGTAAGTTATGTAAATCATGTAAGTTATGAAATTTAAACTTTAAACTATATATATTAAATTAAATTTATTTAAATTATATAAGTTATGTAAGTTATGAAATTTAGATATATATTTCTGTTTTGGTTATAATATGTTTAGAATTTATATATATTCTTATGAATTAAATTTATTTTTTTTACACAAATAATAACACTTCTTTTATTTTAATATTTATTTTAATTTAATTTTTTTTAATACTTAAACTATCATTTCATTATATATTTTAATCCATACGATTAAAAAAATTAGCATGTGAAGCTATTAAAATGAATCACATCACTTTCTTTTTATTTTTTATATTATGTAAATTATATTAATTAAAGAAATTAAAATATAACATATAAATAATTCAAATAAATGTATATTTATTTTTTAAAATTTCAAAATATATAAATGTTAATTTTGGAAAAGTCAAAATAGTATATAAAAACTTCAAATATTTATAAAAATAGAAAAAAAATAGTTAAATTTTAAAAAAATTGAAAAAGATTTAACTTTGGAAAATTGAAAAAAGAAATCTAGAAAAATTGAAATATTTTTTAAAAAATTGCAAAAATATATATAATTTCTATAGAAGAATTTGAATTTTTTTAAAAAAGTATATTAAAATTCAAAATAAAATTTGTACAACGATGATCAACGCCGGCCAAAGTCGATGGTATTTTAAAAAATATCTTAACGTTTTAAAATTAATAATAAAAGTACAGGATCTTTACGTGTGTTTGGCGTAAGTTTTATTATAATCAGTCACTACAATAATATTTTAAGATGAACTAAATGAAACCCAACCTATGAGTCAATGAAAACTTTATATATTATGATTATGTACATTCAGGAAACCTAATTTTAATTAAATGTTGGTATTGATAAGATTGAAATATTTAAAATAATTGTAGGAGGAGGTGAAACTTAGTTTTATAATATAAAATGAAATTAAATGAAATAACTATAATATAAAGTCTCCCCTACAATAAGAGACAAAACATAGGATAAATAGTTTTGTTCAAAAAAAAAACATTGTATAAACAGTGTTTTATAATATAATATTAATTTTAGATACAAATATAATATTAATTTTAGTTACAAATATTATAACATAGTATTTTGTAAGGTAAAATAAGCATTTTGCATGCAACTTGACTAAGAAATTAGTAGCAACTAGCAAAATAAAACTCCAAACAAATTTAACTACGATCATTTGGTCCAAACAGATTTAACTCCAAACAGTAAATATATAAATCGTAATCAATATAATATAGAAAAAATAAAAACCTGAGATCGTGTGTTTCAGCAATCTGCTTCCTAACAAGTTATTTCAATAGATAGTGCAGCTAAAGATCAAAGCACATGGTATTCAACAGTTAATATTCAGTAGTCATATAGGAATTTCACTTTGAGCAAACTTAGAAAAGAATCAATAGACTTGTTGGCACAAAAATGAATTCTTTTTTCTATATGTTATTTCTGAATTTATGAACTGTGAATTTTAATTATACATACAATAGAGAGACATCAAATAAAGATTTAGCAAATTAAATATACATACCTATTAGAAATTGTAAAATTGGATGGTAGAGTTGATTCCAGCAAATTAAATTACATCAGCAAGCAAAGAACAACCATGAAATTAAAAAATAATCCAAGGATAAACAAGAATTAAATAAGAATTAAAAACATGATTCATTAACGAATTTTCCAAAGCAAAAAGCTATAAATTATTTAATTTAAGGATAAAAACCAAATTTATATAATTGTTTATGTATTATGAAATACATAAATAAATTAATGAATGCTTTGGATAATTTCTTTGTTTCTGCTTGTTTGGTTACTGTAATATTACTGAGTTGCTGCCAATTTCAAACTCATAAATAGATTTTGCACTAATTATTTAATGTGGATCATAAAGTATGTTCTTCTACTGTATTTATTGTTAGGAACATAAAAGTACAAACATCTTTCAACTTTAACAAGACTGTGGTGTCACTGTTTAATGACAGTAGGGGTTTTCATTTTGGTAGAAATGAAGTCTTGTAACCTAACAAAGGTTATCGTATAAATTGTCAGAACTAAATGCATACTTCATACATAAATTGGTCGAGATTCCATATGATTAATATTTGAAAGTCACAAGGAACAAATCTCAAAATCACAAATACCTATAGGTTTTTCAATTTCAAGACTAAATAGGCATCCAACAAATCCATGATAGAGAACTAAACATCAATGTTGCACAGAAATCATCTTGGTGTAACATATGCATATTCAAGATGTAAATCAGCTTCGAACTAAAAGGGTAAAGCGACATTGCAACCATTGAATTCGCAGAAATTAACTTCCAACAATGAACCCCATATCTACTTCACTGATACTCATGTTATGTTATTTAGACAATTCACTTTTCTAAGAGTGTCATTGTCTATCTATGGTCAACACATGGTCAAACATGATTAAGCATATGATCTTTGAAATATTTATATATATACATATCCTACCCTTACCATGAGCTAAGGTAGCATAGCTCCAATAAAAATCAAACTTTACTTTCCTAAAAGAATCGGAAGGATAACTAGAATTCTATATTTATACAAAGGCAAAGAAAGAAAATAAAAAATTCCCACAATTTCATTGAGATTCATTTTACTTCAGTACCATCCATTAAAAAAAATACTAAAATGCTCAAAAATCCCAAACAAATCTCTAAATTCATTCAACTCCAAATATATATACACAACAAAACTAGCTAACTCCAGACCTGTTAGATACCATCTATTACAAATAAATACATGAACCAATATAGTTAAGCTTTCATCAAATTTGAATTGTTTTCAATCAATTCATCAAAGAATGCACACTACTGTTATGTAACTCATAATTCGTGGCCATTAAACTATTTGCCTCCACCAATTCAAACACTCACCTAATATATAAAAAAAATCTACTCTTCAAAGCGAATGTAAAATCAGAATTCCTCTATTTTCTATCATTCCAACTTCCACCATTCAAAACCAAATACAAATTTACCTTTTCATACAATATTAATTTATTCAAATTGTCAAGCAGGCAATATAAAATTGATAGAACCCAATCAAACCACACAAAAAATCGAAGCTTACCGTCGTCCAACAGTAATGAATTCTATTTGGGTATTTTACCCTAATTCTTGCAGCCTCAGCGAGCCTTTCCTCTGTAACAAAAACAATAACAAATTAAAAAAGCCAACCAAAAAATAGCTAAATCAATAACAAAAACTAATACTAAAACACAAATATCAGTAAATAACCTAATTCTTACCTTGAACTATTTTCTTCAACCCCAAAGCCGACTTCTGAAACCCTTGCCTTTCTTAATCCGATTTTCTATAGATGGGAAATCAATGGCCAGTGGGAAGGGTGAATTTTAAAGATTTCAAATTAGGGAAAAAAAGGGTTATTTTCGGATGTCAAATTGGGGAAACAGACCCGATAATACTTTAAGGATTTGGGACTAAGGAAAAGAGGGGAAATGAACTGGGGAGAACGGGGAAATGTTAAGTGTTATCATGTGGGTAAAAGAGAAGACAACAAAACAACGCTGTTTTGCCCAAAATAATTTAACATTTGCGGCATTTTTATGATAGCGCCACTAAAAGGGTAACCTATTACGGCGTTTTACAGAAACGCCACTAATAAACCAATAAAACATCGCCGTTTTGATTTAAACAAAATAATCTTTAGCGGCGTTTATACCC
Organism: Gossypium hirsutum; assembly: GCF_007990345.1. Taxonomy (NCBI): domain Eukaryota; kingdom Viridiplantae; phylum Streptophyta; class Magnoliopsida; order Malvales; family Malvaceae; genus Gossypium; species Gossypium hirsutum. The sequence goes on from NC_053429.1 coordinate 18,616,820, forward strand.
TAGCGCCGCTAAATCCTAACCTATTGCGACGCTTCACAAAAAACACCACTAAGAAATCCTATAAAACGGCACCGTTTAGTTTAAAACATGATGATCTTTTGTGGCATTATTTTAAAAAATGCCGCTATTGCATACCTTTTGCGGCGTTTATAAAAAAACGCCGCTAATGACTTTAAAAATTAAATTTATTTAATATATAAATTATAAACAATATAAATTAAAAAACAATCAGTTATATACCCAAAAAAACTTTAAAATTATTTTAAATAATAGTATTTTAATTTTTTTCATTTAAATAAATAATTTTTTAAAATTTAACTAATATTTAAAAGAATTAGATAAAATTTGAAATCTTGAAAATTATTGAAAATTTGAAATCTTTAAAATTTGAAATTATTTAATATATAAATTAAAAAATCAATCATATACCCCAAAAAACTTTAAAATTATTTTAAATAATAGTATTTCAAATTTTAATTAAATTTTTTTAACACTAATTATCCTAAACCCTAAATCCATAACCCCTGTCCCCTTAATGCCTTAAACTACTAACCCATAACCCCTAAACCCTTAAACTACTAACCCATAACCCCTAAACCCTTAACCCTTAACTCTTAACCCCTAAACCATAAACCTTAAAACCCAAAATCTCAACCCTTGAACCCTAAAACCATAATCCTTAAATCCATAAACCTTAAAATATTAACTCTTAAACCCTAAACCCCTAAACCTTAAACCCTAAACCCATAATCCATAAACCTTAAAATATTAACTCATCATAAACCATAAACCCTAAACCATATACCCTAAACCATAAACCTTAAACTATAATGATAATTAATTCAATATTTTAAAATGAATATTATCTCTTTTACGATTATATAAGAATTTATTTAATATATAAATTGACAAACAATCAGTCATATACCCAAAAAGCTTTAAAATTATTTTAAATAATAGTATTTTAATTTTTTTCATTTTTAACATATATTTTTATATGTTTTTATTTTCAAACTTTTCTACGTGTCATTATTTTTTTCTGAAGAATTTAAATATTTAATTAAAAATAAATTGCATTTTAATTAATATAAATAAACCATTAAAAAAATGTTTTTTGCGGCGTTTTTTGGAAAAGCGCCGTTAAAGCTCGATCCATAGCGGCGTTTTTCAAAAAGCGCCGCTAATGCCACTAAGGCTAAAAAAAAGATGACGGTGTGTTGATGAATTATTTTGTGGCGTTTTTTAAAAAACGCCACTAATGCTCGACCTATAGCGGCATTTTTCAAAAAGCGTCGCTAATGCTCGATCTGTAGCGGTGTTTTTGTAAACGCCGCTAATAACACTAAAGCTCAACATAAAACGACGGCGTTCTGCTTTATTTTTGCGGCATTTTTCAAGAAACACAGCTATAGAGTGAGCATTAGCGGCGTTTTTCAAAAAGCGCCGCTAATGCTCAATCTGTTGCGGCGTTTTTTGTACAAACGCAGCTAAAAACGCTTCAAAAAACTTGTTTTACTGTAGTGTTGAGAAAGTAAAATAAATAATATAAATGTTTTTAAAGTAAATATTATAAATGCTTAATTTTTAGAATTAAGATAATTTTTATTATGATAAATATAAATTAAAATTTTAAAATAAACTTAACTAATTGTTGATATTCATCAAAATATAAAAAAAATTAGAATTTTAAAAATCTAACTTATGATATCATTGTTTCATATATTCAATCTCTATCTAAATAGTTATTTCAAAATATTGTTATAAGTATGATTTTAGAAAATAAAACTAATAATTAATTAAGATGTGCAATATCTTAAAAATGCACGTTTTCTTTAATTAAAATTTAGAAATCAATTGTAAATATAAACAATAATTAATATAATATTGATTTTAAAATTCAAAGACAACGATAATTAAAATAATATTAGTTACCATAAATTCCATTTAGAATATAAATAAAATTATTTAATACAATTAAATGCAATATCAAAGTAATTAATATAATTAAAAAAGAAAAATATTTTGGAACCCAAAAAACAACTTAGAACTCAATGTTTCATATTTGCTTGTGTGCCTTCTTTTATATATATATATATATATGCATTTTTTTTTGGTGAATAGCAAATTACACAATTGAAATTAAACTAGGTCCTTTAAGAGAGAATCTTCAAATAATCTTAAGCCATCTACCATCACCATCATGATTTTCAAAAAATTACTCGGTTCTGTACGCTTCTAGCACAGCTTGAGAACCAATAAATCTAGCTATGGAGTTTATGGTTTCTGGAAAAGGAACACGAGAATTACCAACAACATTGAAACATCTCCCACTGTCACAGATATTTTTGCTTTGGGTCCTATCACGTCTGCTATTTCTCCTTTTAGAATCTGCTAGAGAATTTCCACTCTCCAAAACCCATTCCAATTGAGAGTTAAAATTCGAATTTGGATCTAACTTCTCTTTAAAAGTCATGGTTGTTTGTCATTAAAAGTCATGGTTGTTTGTCATTTGGATCCATGATTTTGGGATTTAATTCCACCACTGACTTGATGGTTCCTTCAAAATCAATATTAAAATTAAGTGAGGAATTCTCATGAGTCTTGGCATGTGACTTAATTCACTGTCATTTCATATCGATCTGCTTAGTGGGAGCTAAATCCCCCACATTTTGACCATCTAAATTAGTCAAACAATCAGCATAGCCCTGCGAGCCCTCAACAGCCACTGTCCCAAGATTTTCACCTAGCTAAGTCTTTAATTTACCCTATTTTTTACCATTACAATCCAAACTAGGCCCAACCTTCCTCAAGCCCGAATTCATACTTGGCATGTAATTATAATCACACTCAATTGGCCCATGTTACAGTCACAGTCTTCATATTTTCTAAAGGCTTAGATTTTGCCCCTCCCTTCAAGCCTTTTAATTTCTTTAAAAATTAACCCTTTTGAAACCTAATTCTTGAAATATCGAGTTTAATTCATCAATGACAGCAACTTCTTTTTCCAGCAAGGCCACGCCTCAAATCTAGACTTTCCAAAATCCATTTATAAAAGTTTGCTTTTTGATTGCGAGTATCCTTCTAATTTTGGTGAAATCTTTGCTCAACGATCATCCATGGCCCAAAGTGTAACACCCTTAACCCGTAATCGATGCCGGAACAGGATTACGGAGTATTATCAGACTTACAAGTCAAACAATCATACATTTCATATATATATTTATCAATCATAACAAAAACCATTCAAATACATTTATATAGTCCCTAAACCAGCCCTCAAGGCCCCAAAAAGACATTAGAAGTGGTTCGGGACTAAACCGAATTCTCTACGAATTTTTTAAAAAATATGAACAATTTTTCAAAGTGCAAGGGTCAAACGTCCGTGTGGACAGGGGATATGCCCGTGTGGCTATGGAACACCCCCGTGCTTCCGGTTGTGTCTGACCCCATGTAACACTCTGATTTGGGTCACACAACCAAACCACACGCCCGTGTGCCAGACCGTGTACCCTTTGAAATGGCCTCACATGCCCGTGTGCCAGGTCGTGTGTTAGACCGTGTGAAAACTGAAGAGTATAATGAATTGTACCACACATCCAAGCCATACGCCCGTGTGAGGCTACTGACTTGATTTCAAAAGAAACATCAGCGGACACACGCCCGTGTCTCTGCCCGTGTGGACAAAAATAGACCATTTTCCAAGCCATATTCCTCATCCACATTAGTACCAACCTATACACATCAATTGGCAAACAACCATGGCATAAATAGGTACTCAAGACCAACTAATATCAAGTTTATAACATAAAATTTACACTACAACATAATATAACAAACAAATTCATTCGACAACTTTAAAACATAACCAAGACCCAAAATAAGCCAAATCACATGGCTATACATATAACCAAAACAACATAAGACATATAAGCCACATTAGCAAAAACACCTATACATGCCATTTAACATCAAAATATAAAGTCCAAAGTACCAAAATGAGTATTTGATAGTATGACGCGATCTCTGATGATTTTTGAATCGAGCGAGCTTCCAAAATACTATAAAACATGAACAAGTAAACAAAGTAAGCAATTAAGTTTAGTAAGTTTGTAATTCAAAGAATAAAACTTACCATATAACTACAATTTTAGGTAAATAACTCGAAACATAACTTAATTCAATTTGGCCAAAGCCTATCACACAACCCATAATCAAGTTATGAGTTAAAGGACTTACTTATACGTGAGAAATTTACTTATGCTATGGATGAATTTACCTATGTCGTGAATAAACACACTAATTTGTGAATTGATAATGTTATTTAAGCTAATGCTAAGTAAATGGAATGGAAAGTAAGTAAATGAAATGTAAAGTAAGTAAATGGACTGGTAAGAAAATAAATTGAGTGGTTCATAGTCTTATGGGAAGGTTAATGATTGTGTAATACATCTCTAAATCATTTGATTTGCACATACACGAAAAAGAAAAGGATCCTCTCAAAAATAATTTTTTTACTTCAGCAAAGAATCGTTTCTTTTGATGATATGTCAACCCTTTTGGAAGGATGTTAACAGCTAGGTAATTCGCAATATCCGCAAACCAAAACCAAAAATCATATATGAATTCATCAGTTTATCAAATTCCCTATACATGTAACATCTATGCTATATAATCATATATCAAATATCAACCATTTCCATGCAAATACTTGTACTTGTCATGACTTGTATAATCCCGTAGTAATACTATGCTCATTGAACCATCTAGAATATCATAGGATACGCGGGTGGTACACACAAAGTGTACTGAATGGTAAACCATCAATTTTTATACATTTGTGCTCATACGAGAGATAAACAGTAAGCTCATTCGAGCTGAATATCAGTAAGCTCCTCCGAGCTAAATAGCGGTAAGCTCTTACGAGCTGAGAATCGATAAGCTCATACGAGCTGTGGTGAGTCCGCAACACATGCAAGACTTCAACCAAAATCGGTAACCCTAATGACATGACACCTCATTTGTATCTTACAAATTTCTAGTGTTCAAATGGGGCCTGACACTTATAGTACGATATTAGTTATGCATTCCATATATATATCATAATTATTAAATTCACATACATATAATTCAATTAAAGTATATAAAAACAAAATGTGATTATATGAACTTACCTCGAATTAGTACGGAGTAAGTTGATCAATCAATCCACTACTTTTTCTTTTATCCGGTTTAAATTCAAACGTGGCTTTTCAAATTTTAAGCTTAAAAAACTCCTATTTTTCTGCAAATTTCTGTAGAGAAGAAAATGAACATTATTCTTCTTTTTGTTTTATTTTTTTATCAAATAAATCACCTAATGCCAAACAACTTTGACAGTTTCATCATTTTTTTTACTCCATGTACATCCAATAACTCCATTAGTGGTCTAATTACTTAATAAGGACCTCTACTTTAAAGTTCCATAGCTATTTGACACCTTTAGCTAATAGAACACAACTTTCACATTTTATGCGATTTAGTCCTATTTCACAAATTGAGCATACAAATAGTAAAATTTCTTAACAAAATTTTTATACCATAATTCTAACATGTTATAGACTATAAAATAATATTAAAATAAATTTTATGGCCTCAAATTTGTAGTCCCGAAACTACTGTTCCGATTTCACTAAAAACGGGTCGTTACAACTTTTCCCCTTAGGAATTTTCGTCCTCAAAAATCTTACCAAAAAATAGGTTAGGGTACTGTTTTCTCATGGTTTCCTTGGGTTCCCAAGTAGCCTCCTCAATCCCGTAACGATTCCAAAGAACTTTTACTAGAGCTATTCTTTTATTCCTCAAGTCTTTGAACTATCGTCCTAAAATTCTGATCGATTATTCGTGATACGACATGTCAGGCTGAATCTCAACTTCAGTTGGAGAAATTATATGCGAAGGATCTGATCGGTACCGTCATAACATAGATACATGAAACATATTATGAATCTTTTCCAACTCTAACGATAATTCAAGTCAATAAGCCACCGACCCAATTCTCTCGACAATCTCGTATGGTTCGATAAATCGCGGACTCAACTTTCCTTTACGACCAAAACGGAGAATTTTCTTCCAGGGCGATACTTTCAAAAACACTTTATCTCCGACCTGAAACTCAATATCCTCACGCTTCTTATCCGTATTTGATTTCTGTCTATCAGAAGTGGCTTTCAAACTATCATGAATCACTTTCACCTTCTCTTCGGTTTTCGGATCAAGTCAACCTCGTGTATCTTTTTCTCACTAAGCTCGGTCCATTATAATGGAGTTCAACATTTACAACCATACAAAGCTTCATACGATGCCATCTTAATGCTCGATTGAAAGCCATTATTATACGCAAATTCAACCAATGGTAAATATTTTTTGAATTACCTTGGAACTCTAGAACACAGCAACACAGCATATCCTCAAGAATCTGAATTACTCTCTCAGACTGACTATCGGTTTAGGGATGAAATGCAGTGCTAAAATGCAACCGCATACCCAAAGCCTCTTGCAATTTCATCCAAAACCATGATATAAATCGCGGATCTCTATCCGGAATGATGGATATCGGTACTCCGTGCAATCTTACAATCTCAGAAATATATAACTCAGCTAATTTGTCCAGAGAGAAATCCGTACACACCGGAATAAAATGTGCGATCTTCGACAACCGATCAATAATGATCCAGATAGCATCTTTCTTTTTCGGAGACAGAGGTAATCCTAATACGAAATCCATCATAATTCTATCACATTTCCACTTCGGTATCATCACTGGTTGCAGCAGTCCCGAAGGTACTTGATGTTCGGCTTTGACTTGTTGACAAATCAAGCATTTTGATACAAACTCCGAAATTTCAAATTCATACCTGACCACCAATATATCTGTTTCAAATCACCATACATCTTATTACTCCCCAGATGAACAACAAGCTACCACTATGAGCTTCATGTAAAATTCTCTATATGAGCTCAGGATTCTTTGGCATGCAAACTCTACCTCAAAATGATAAACAATCATCGAATCCGATTTGAAACTCTAAATCAGTAATCGACTCGCACTGTGCTCTTTTAGCTTGCAAATCCTTATCACATTTCTGAACCTCACAAATTTGCTGTAAAAATGTCGATTTAGCTTTTAACTCAGCTAAGCTCTAACCATCATTAGATAAAGTCAACTGCGTGTTCATCGCTCATAAAGCGAGTAATGATTTTCTACTCAAAGCATCCGCGACTACATATGTTTTTCCCGAATGGTAATCAATCACTAGCTCATAATACTTCAACAATTCGAGCCATATTCACTGTCGCAAATTCAACTCTTTCTAGGACATCAAATATTTCAAGCTTTTGTGATCAGTAAATATGTGGCACTTCTCACCGAACAAGTGGTGCCGCCAAATTTTTAACGCAAACACAATTGCAGCCAACTCCAGATCGTAAGTTTGATAATTCTTCTCATGCATCTTTAATTGCCCTGAAGCATACGCTATCACCTTGCCTTCTTGCATTAAAACACATCTTAAACCGTTCAACGATGCATCACTAAAAATTAGAAACTCTTTTCCTGACTCCGGTTGAACTAAAACTGACGCTTCAGTTAACAGTACTTTCAACTGATTGAAACTTTGTTGACATTTCTCAGACCACTCAAACTTTACGTCTTTTTGTAATAACCGAGTCATCAGTGTAGCTATCATTGAGAAATCCTTAACAAATCTTCGGTAATAGCTCGTTAATCCCAAGAAACTTCTGATCTTAGAAATATTTCTTGGTGGTTTCCAGTCAACAATCTCTGAAATCTTGCTCGAATCAACTCGGATGCCATCTGCCGACACAATGTGTCCCAAAAATCTAACTTTTTGAAGCCAAAACTCGCATTTGGTAAATTTAGCAAACAGTTTCTTATCTCGCAGAGTCTGTAATACAATTCTCAAATGCTTGGCATGCTCAGATTCATCCCGAGAGTATATCAATATATCGTCAATGAACACAACAACAAATCGGTCCAAAAACAGTCTAAAGATACGATTCATCAAATCTATAAACACCGTAAGAGCGTTAGTTAATCCAAATGGCATAACAAGGAATTCATCCCTACCTTACAATTTTTGGTACATCTGAATCTTTAACCCACAATTAACAATAACCTGATCGCAAGTCAATCTTTCAAAATGTTCTTTCTCCTTTCAACTGGTCGAACAAATCATCAATCCTCAGCAAAGGATACTTATTCTTAATCGTAACCTTGTTAAGTTGCTGATAGTATATACATAATCTCATTGATCCATCTTTCTTCTTTACAAATAGAACCGGCACACCCCAAGAAGAGAAACTCAGTCGCGCAAAACCTCTGTCTGTTAACTCTTGCAACCGAGCTTTCAACTCTTTCAACTGTGAGATATCAATATTAGTAATGTTCCCGGTACTAACTCAATAGCAAATTCAACTTCTCTGATTGGTGGTAACCTGGGTAATTCTTCTGGAAACACATCCAAATATTCACAAACCACTGACACTGATTCAATCTTTAATTCTGATACTTTAGTATTCATTACATACACAAGGTAAGCCTCATAACCCTTTTTCACATACTTCTGTACTAACATCGTCGATATCACGACAGGTAAACCACTCAATCAACAGATTCAATACGAAGAATTTCACCATTCTGACATTTCATCTCAATAATCTTTCATCTATAGTTCACAACAACGTCATGTAGAGTTAACCAATCCATACCCAAAATTTTATCAAACTCATCAAATGATAAAAGCATCAAATAAGCTGGAAAACTGTAACCTCGAGTCATCAAAGGACAATTCTTGCAGACCTTATCAACTAAGACGTACTGACCTAAGGGGTTTGATACTTTAACCACAAATTCAGTGTACCCTACAGATAAACTCTTCCTAGACATTAATTTTGTACATACGTAAGAATGGGCTGACCCTAGATTAATCAAAACAGTTACATCAGTATTATAAAAAGAAAAAGTACTGATGATGACATATGGCGCTGACGTATCTTTGCGAGCACGAATGGCATAAGCTCTGGCTGGTGCTTGTGCCTTTGATCTCACTGCGGTAGTGGTCTCCCTCTATAAGTTGTATTGCTCGGCCTCAAGATTTGAGCTTTTTCTTTCTCAGACTTCTCAGGGCAATCTCTAAAGTAGTGGTCGAAGCAACCATACCTGAAACATGCCGTGCTCTTTACTCGACACTCGCCATAATGTGGTCTATTACAGTATTTTCACTCAGGTTTAGCATTTCTAACACTACCCACGCTAGCTACAAATGTAACCTAGGATTTAGAACTAGAGTATCTCGCATCTCTATCTTGACTAAAATGCCCTGCAGAAACAATAGGTTGATAATGATGTTCTTTAGATTTATTTGACGTCGATTGATGAGACTTCCCTGTAAATCTCTTCCTCGAATCTCTAGCTTCAAATTCGGCCTTTCTGTTTTCTTTGCTAAGTGTCATGGCTTTGCAAGCTCTTTCAACTAAAACTACAAGTTCTTTCAACTCAAGTATCCCAACTAAAAGTTTGATGTTTTCGTTCAACCCATCTTCAAATCGTTTGCACATAATTACTTCCGTGGAGATGCACTCTCGGGCATACTTACTTAATCGGACGAACTTTCTTTCATACTCAGTTATGGTCATACGACCCTATTTCAACTCTAGAAATTCCTTCTTCTTTTGGTCAAGAAATCGCTGGCTTATTATTTTTTTCTAAACTCGGTCTGAAAGAATTCCCACGTGACTCTATTGCTCGGTACTACGGATATCAAGGTATTCCACCACTGATAAGCTGAATCTCTCAGAAGGGACACAGCACATTTAACACATTCGGTTGGCGTGCAAGACAGCTCATCAAAAACCCTAATTGTATTTTTTTAGCCAAAACTCGGCTCTCTCAAGGTCATCATCAATTGTAGCTCTAAACTCTTCGAACCCATATTTTCTAATTTTATCAACAGGTGGTTTGTTCAAACGCATCGGTTCTAAAACTTGATGAGCCATGGGAATCAGTTAGGGAAAAGGTGGGGGTGGAGATTGCTGAGTAATCGGATTCACTCGAACATACTCAGCAAACCACTCGTTCATCATTTGGAAAAAAAGGCTTATTTAGTCTCTCCTCCACAACTTTCAAACATGGGTCTAGACCCAGACGACACTACCCCTCGAACTGAGTCCGGCGCGTTACTTTCAACATCATCAGAATTTGCTCGATTGGTATCTATTGCTATATGAAAAATACAATTTAAATTATCAAGAGATGTCACACTATCATATACTAATAAATGGCATGTATAGCTAGACTCACACCCTCTACTTCAGTCTTAGAATCGACTAAATCGTAGCTCTGATACCAACAAATGTAATACCCCTAACCCGTAATCGATGCTGAAACAAGGTTACAGAGCATTACCGAACTTACAAGTCAAACAATCACATATGTCGTATATATATTTATCAATTATATCAAAAACCATTCAAATACATTTCTACAGTCCCTAATATGAGCCATTAAGGCCCTAAATAAACATTAGAAGTGGTTCGGGACTAAACCGAGTTCTCTACAAATTTTTAAGAAAACATGAAAATTTTTTCAAAGTGCAGGGATCACACGCCCGTGTGGACAAGGGACACATGTGTGTGGCTGTGGATCACGCCGATGCTTCAGGCCGTGTCTGTCTCCGTGTAATTCTCTGACTTAGGTCACATGACCAAATCACACGCTCGTGTGCCAGACCGTGTGCCCTTCAAAATGGGCTCACATGCCCGTGTGTCAGGCTGTGTGTTAGGCTGTGTGAAAATTAAAGAGTATACTGACTTGTGACACACGGCCAAGCCACAGGCCCGTATATTAAACCGTGTGAGGTTACTAACTTGATTTCAAAAGAAACATCAAGGGACACACAGTCGTGTCACCTGGCCAATGTCACACATGGCTGAGACACATGCCCGTGCCTCTGCTCGTGTGGACAAAAATAGGCCATATTCCTCACCCACATTAGTACCAACCTATACAAATCAATTGGCAAACAACCATGGCATAAATAGGTACTCAAGACCAACCAATATCAAGTTTATAACATGAACATTTACATTACAACATGATATAACAAACAAATTCTTTTGACAACTTTAAAACACACCCAAAAGATCATTTATACATTTTTACAAACCAAGTATACCAAAATAAGCCAAATCACATGGCTATACATATAACCAAAATAACATAAGACATATAAGCCACATTAGCCAAAACAACTATACATGCCATTTAATCTCAAAATATAAAGTCCAAAGTACCAAAATGAGTATTTGATAATGTGACGCGATCTCCAACAATCTCTGAATCGAGCAAGCTTCCAAAATACTATAAAACATGAACAAGTAAATAGAGTAAGCAATTAAGCTTAGTAAGTTCGTAATTCAAAGAATAAAACTTACCATATAACTACAATTTTAGGTAAATAACTCGAAACATAACTCAATTTAATTTGGCCAAAGCCTATCATACAACCTATAATCAAGTTAGTCATATATTCACATAAAACCGAAAATCATATATGAATTCATCAATTTATCAAATTTTATGTATATGTAACATCTATGCTATATAATCAAATATAAAATATCAATCAATTCCATGCGAATAATTGTACTTGTCATATCAGACTTGTATAATCCCGTAGTAATACTATGCCCATTAAACCATGTAGAATATCGTAGGATATGTGGGTGGTACACACGAAGTGTACTGAATGGTAACTGTCAATTCTTATACATGTATGCTCATACGAGAGATAAACGGTAAGCTCATTCGAGCTAAATATCAGTAAGCTCCTCCGAGCTGAATAACGGTAAGCTCTTAGAGCTGAGAATCGACAAGCTCATACGAGCTGCGGTGAGTCTGCAAGACATACAGGATCTCAACAAAAATTGGTAACCCTAATGACATGACACGTCATTTGTATCTTACAAATTGTTAGTGTTCAAATGGGGCCGGACACTTATAGTACGATATTAGTTATGCATTCCATATATATATATCAAAATTATTAGATTCACATACACATAATTCACTTAAAGTATATAAAAACAAAATGTGATTATACGAACTTACCTTGAATTAGTACGGAGTAAGTTGACCGATCAATCCACTACTTTTTCTTTTCCCCGATTTAAATCTGAATGTGGCTTTTCTTGATATGCAAGGGAACTATGTGGCTGAAATTTTAAGCTTCAAAAACCCCTATTTTGCTGCAATTTTTGATGGAGAAGAAGATGAACACTATTCTTCTTTTTGCTTTATTTTTTTATCAAATAAATCACCTAATACCAACCAACTTTGACAATTTCATCATTTTTTTTACTCCATGTACATCCACTAACTCCATTAGTGGTCTAATTACTCAATAAGGACCTCTACTTTAAAGTTCTATAGCTATTTGACACATTTAGCTAATAGAACACAACTTTCGCAGTTTATACGATTTAGTCTTATTTCACAAATTGAGCATACAAACGGTAAAATCTCTAAACGAAATTTTTATACCATAATTCTAACCTGCTATAGACCACAAAATAATATTAAAATAAATTTTATGACCTCAGATTTTTGGTCTCAAAACACTATTCTGATTTCACTGAAAAGGGTTTTTCTCCCACCGCTGTAGTTGACCCCTCGACCATCGAAATGGAACTTTTTGAGTTACCATTCTCAGTGCACTGATCTGGAGTGATAGAGGGGCAAAGGTTCTTAAGGTGTTCATAACAACCATAAGCAACATAGGCCGCTGGTAAGGCTTCAAATTCTATCCTTTGAATTCTACCATTAATCAAGGGATACGAGCGGCTTCTCCAAATCAACATAAACTGCCATCCTGGAAAAAGGTCCCCTCATTCTATTATTTGTTTTGATGTCCAATCTTGCTACTTTTCCCACCAGGCTTGTAACACCCCACACCCTGCCTAGACGACAAAGCCAAGCCTAAAGAGCTACAACGAACGATAATCAAAACACGTTTTGCAATTTGTGATAGCACACATTTAAAGTTTGATAAAAATTAATAAAGAAAAATTGGTATCTTGATATAATCTTCCAACCACTAAAACTATGAATATAACTAACAAGGTTCATAGTACTAAACAGTTTAAACATAACCTAGCTTCTCATCTGCCGACCTAATCAAGTCTGTGACTTACCTGAAATTCATTCAATAATAACTGGGTTAATATACCAGAAAAGACCCAACTATTTACATATTCAATAGATTATCGATAAAACCAATATATTCAAGTGCAGATAATGATTCAGAATCAGAAACAGTTCATTTGGTTACAGATCCAAGTACTGACGATAACAGATCAAAGTTAAAATCAAATACAGAACAAATAAAATAGATGCAGTTACTTAATACCAACTGCTACATACCATCTCTAACCCACTTAACACACTTAATAGGGTATTTCATACCCATCCAACCCTACACACCAGTCAGTGTCGGCCTGACACATTTTAAAGATTGAAGTCTAGCAGCCAGATGAGTACATAGATACTAGGGATTTAACCGCTAGCTCAATAGAATACTTCCTCTTAATTCAATCCTCAACTCATGCATATACACATTTCACATAACAGTTATCACAAAGTTCTATACATGTATACAGAAGACCAATTTTAGCAATATTAGTTATCTACAATACACATATTGACAATTGGTATTCAAGTTCCAAATCACAGAATATTAGTTTATATGGTTACATTCAGTTCAACGGCCTCACAGAAGGCTTGTATTCAATTTAGCGATGCTCAGAATATGGCAAAATTTCATAAATTGGCTTACATGCACGTGTGGTCTCACATGGCCTGGGTAGTTGGCCCGTGTGGCTTCACACAGCCTAGCACATGCCAGGGTGCTCGCTTATGTGTCTTACACGACCTAACATACAACCGTGTCCTCCACCCGTATGGCCTTATCTGGCTATCAGAAAGTTACACGGCCTAGACACACGCCCATATCCTTGTCTGTGTAATCATTATCTTGCAATCAGTGAGTTATACGGCCTAGACACACACTCATGTCCTTGGCCTGTGTGAACTTTGCACTAACATGGCCACACACGGTCTAGACACGCTTGTGTCCCTTACTTGTATGGCTCTTACTTGATAGACAGTGGGTTACATGATTTACCGCATGGCAAATCACACGAATGTGTGACATCGACAACCATGTTTTTCAGCATCCAAAATTCATAAAAACTCGAGTTTTCGGCACACACTTGAAATAGTTTTAACGTAGGAACAACACGGAGAAATCTCATAGCCTAAATTAACCAACCAAAAACCAATTAAACGACTAAAATGATGAAATTTGCACAATTTAACACTTATTGAACTGTGTCAAAAAATTCGACATAAAACCTCCAACGAAACCAACGCTTACCAGCGAATCAGCAACAACCACTCAAAATAGCCTGTTAGGAAATGTTACTTCCAACACCTACGTATAAAATGAAAAAGTCAAAGATAGTTTAACTGAGAGAATTCAACCCAACTAAGACAAAACCATTGGACAGAACGAAACCGTTGATTATAAGAAATTCACAATAAAACTTACACAATTAACTTTCAATTGACAACACAAAAAATGTACTTACCCAAATATACCGCAAAGGATCTAACAACAACCAAAAGAGGAAAGATGTAAGAAAGGAAAGAAAAAGAAAAGAGGAAAAAAGAAAGAATGATAGAAGGAAGAAGAAAAGAAAAAGGAAAATAAAATAAAATAAAGAAAAATGTTAAGTTTATAATCAAACAACCAACTAATTATACGGAGCAGCAAAATACATCTTTACTTCACTTACGTAGAGACTTGAACACAAGACCAGAAAGTATACAGAAGCTTAACCATTGAACCAACAGGTTTATTCCTGACACAGTTTTACACAAAATTAAACTTAAGCCAACAAGTCAAGGATAGAAGTTAGTTTAGAATAAAGTAGCAAAAAATTTTATTAAGATGCGACTCAAACTCTTAACCTCGAACACATAGACAAAACATTTAACCATAAAAATAGAGACTTAGTTACTATAGAGTCCCACAATAAAACATTTAATTTTTTAGGGCGTTACAACTCTCTTCCCCTAAAAGAATTTTCAGCCTCGAAATTTACCTGACTCAAACAAATATGGATATTGCTGACGAATCAAATCTTCAGGCTCCCAAGTGGCTTCCTCGGTGCCATGATTCCTCCAAAGAACCTTAGCCAAAGGAACAATTTCCTTCCTCAATACCTTAACATCTCGATCCAAAATCTGAATAAGTTCCTCCTCAAAAGTTAGATCCGGTCATATTTCAATCTCCTCAATGGGAATGGTGTGTGACGGATCAGATTGATACCGTCTCAATATCGAGACTTGAAACACATTGTGAATTTGATCCAACTCAGGAGGTAATTCTAGCTGATACGTGACAAACCTGACACGCTTCAGAATACGATAAAGTCCAATAAACCTCAGGCTCAACTTGCTTACGACCAAATCGAATAACTTTTTTCCATGGAGGCACTTTCAGGAATACCTGATTTCCTAATTATATATATAATTGCAATTGTTTTCCGTTGAATAGAAAATTACACAATTGAAATTAAACTAAGTCCTCTAAGAGAGAATCTTCAAATAATTTTAAGCAGCTAGGAAGTCACCTCGGATCTACCATCACCATTATGATTTTCAAAAAATTATTCAGTTCTGTACGCTTCTAGCATTGGTTGAGAACCAATAAGTCTAGCTACGGAGGTCATGGTTTCTGGAAGAGGAACATGGGAATTGCCAAGAACCTTGAAATGTCCACCACTACCACAGATAGTTTTGCTTAAGGTCCTATCACGTCTGCTATTTCTCCCTTTAGAATCTGCTAGAGAATTTCCACTTTCCAAAACCCTTTCCGATTGAGAGCTAATATTCAAATTTGGATCTAAGTTCTCTTTAAAAGTCACAGTTGTCTGTCGTTTGGGATCCAGTATTTTGGGATTTAATTCCAAGGCTGACTTGATGGGTCCTTTAAAATAGGATTAAAATAAAGAGAGAAATTCCCATGAGTCTTGGCATATGACTTAATTCCCTGTTGTTTCATACCAATCTGCTTAGTGGGAGCTAAATCCCTCACATTTTGACCATCTAAATTAGTCAAACAATTAGCATGGCCTATGACCCCCAACAACCACTGTCCCAAGATTTTCACCCAACTGCACCTTTAATTTACCCTATTCTTGACCATTACAATCCAAACTAGGCCCAACCTTCCTCAAGCCTGAATTCATACTTGGCCTTGTAGTTTTAACCTCACTCGATTGGCCCATGTTACCAGCCACAGTCTTCTTATTTTCTAAGGGCCCAGATTTTGTCCCTCCTTTCAAGCTGTTTAATTTCTTTAAAAATTCACCCTTTTGAAACCTAATTCCTAAAATATTTGGTTGTACTTCATCAATGCCAGCAGCTTCTTTTTCCAACAAGGCCATACATCAAATATAGACTTTCCAAAATCTATTTACAAAAGTTTGCTTTTTGATTGCGAGTATCCTTCTGATTTTGGTGAGATCTTTTCTCAACGATCATATATGGCCCAAAGGGCTCCTCTCCTACCACAGTAGTTGACCCCTCGACCATCGGAGTGGAACTTTTCGCATTACCATTCTCAGTGCACTGATCTGGAGCGATAGAGGGGCAAAGGTTCTTGAGGTGTCCATAGCAACCACAAGCGAAGCAGGTCGCTGGTAAGGCTTCAAATTCTACCCTTTGAATTCTACCATTAATCAATATTTGGGATACGAATGACTTCTTCAAATCAACATAAACTGCCATCCTGGCATTCGTTCCACTATCTGTTTTGATGTCCAATCTTGCTACTTTGCCCACCAGGCTTCCTATCTCCTCAAAAACCCGTTGTTTATAGAAATACCCTAGCATTCAAGGGAATCAGATCCAAGTCAAAACTATAGTATGGAAGGCCTCAAAGGATCAAAGTCCGCCGTCCACGACTATCCAGTAAGGTAATGCCCAAAAACAATCAATTACTCTTGAGTCAGAACCATTTCATAATTTTTCTTATTTTAAAACCTAACCAAGTAATATCCATTTTCCACATCCATCAGATGGAAAGGTTGAGGAGGCCTCCAGAGACTAGAGATATGGTTGTGTAGCACTGTATATCCTATGTTACGTCCCAGCAAATTCACCACTATGGTGTTTTCCATATCTTGGACTAATAATTTCTGAATTTTCTTTAAGAAATCGATGGCTCAACGAAATCAAAATTCTCCTCATTAAAATTACTTGTATTCGTCAAAGACGTCTTGGGAACAACCTCTGTCCCTCCCAAGAGTTTGTCCTTCCAAGAGACTCTAGTTTCAGTGCTTAAACCCACCACCATGTTCATAGCAGTGTCATCCTTTAACTCTTTGAGACGGACTTTCTTGGTGATTCAATCTTCATTAGAGTATTCTCCTCTACCATCTTAGTAGTCGGACGAGATCACGATTGTATCCGTTTTGAGAGCTTTTCCTAGTACATTTCTATATATTCTAGTATCTTAATTTTGACTATTTTTTATATATAGTTGCAATATTAGCATAACAATAATTGTACAACCAGATGTATAACATCTATGGGTATTACACATTTTGTATAAAAAATTTAATAATTTTTGTGTTTATAAAGTTGTTAATATTAAAATAGTTATAATAGGTATGGTTACTATGAGAAAAAAAAATAATTGTAATCTGTATGGTAATGTTATGAATTTCTTGTAAGAAGGAAATTTTTAAAAGAAATTATACGTATGGTAATGAATCTTTTTATTTATTAAGTAAATGTAACATAAGAATTGACTAGAATTTTGTGTAGTTTTTAATGTTAATAAAATTATGTTTTCCATAATTAAGGATTATGTGTATATATTAGAAATTAAATGTGAATATAAACAACAATTAATATAATATTGATTTTAAAATTCAAAGATAATAATATTTAATATAATATTAGTTACCATAAATTTAAATTTGAATATAAATAAAATTATTTAATACAATTAAATATAATATCAAAGTAATTAATATAATTAAAAAAGCAAACATTTTGAAACTCAAATAATTAATCTAGAATTCAGTGTTTTTATGTTTGCCTTTGATGTATATATGAGGTTGAATATCTATTTTACTTATTAAAATTGGATTCTAAATTGTAATTTGATATTAATTTTGAATTATATAATTAATTACTGATTTGCCTAACATTAAGGTAATATTATTTAAATTTTCATTATTATATTTATTATATCTTATTATTTTATTTTAGAAAACTCCTTTAATATGGTGTTTATTATTCAAAGGTAATTTCAAAAGGTATATAATTAGGGATCGCAATGGAGCGGGACAGAAGCAAATGTTGTTAAATTTACTACCATTTCATAATCGGCACGCTCTACTCCTCCACTTGCCCCACTTCATTATAAACATATAATCTTGAAAACCATTATCACTTCTAGGGGTAAAGTCAAGAAAAATTTTTAAGGGGCCGAGATTAAATTGTAATTTTTACGATAATAAAAATGTAATTTATCATTTTAATAGCCTATATCTTTATAATTTTAGAGTATTAAATCAATTTTCATCATTTTTTGAGGGAATGTGCAATTTTACCTTTACTAATTTAAATTTTTAAAATTTTTAAGAGTTTAAATGTAAAACTTTCAATTTTAAGGGGCTTAGGGCCTTTGCCAACCCTCTGGCTACTCCACTGATCACCTCTATGGAAGTTGGATGCATCCATCTCCGCCCACCCCACCTCGCTCCGTTTCAATTTAATTTTTGCTACTTATCTCTTTTTTTTAACTTGTTTAAAGTCAACTAAATATTTTTACATAAAATAAATGATTTTTCTATTTACATTATTAAATTTTTATCCTTTTAATAATTTATATTTACAAAAATAAAATGATAATTTTATAGAGTGAAGAGGGTTGAGTTGGGATAATCAATTAACATAACCACTCAATACCCACTATCAAAAAGAAAAAAATTCACCCCACCCTGCATTCACTTTTCGAACAAAAAAAAATTCACTTCATTCAGAGCAGATCAATTCAGAATCTATCGCGCAACTCGAATTTTGTCATCGCTATATATAATATATTCCATAAATATTCTAGATTATTTTTTATAATTTTTAAATCATAAATTAATTATTATTTTCATATTATTTTTTAAAATTACACTAACATACATTATACTTAATTTTAAGTTACGTGGAAATCTTAATATAGCAATTATAATTGATTAGTTTTTTATAAAAAGAATGGGCAGAATTTAATTGCATTTCAGATATTAATTATTAAATTTAACACTGATAGTCATTTAAGATATTTTATGCAATGAAATATGAAAATATGGGAACTTTATATTAAAGTAGATTTAACATTAATTTTACAGTGTGAAGTGGCAGCCATTTAATTATGACAACAAAGATTTTTTTTTTAAATTTTGTGTCTCTATATTACTTTAGTGTGAATATATATGTGGGGAATAATTAGTACATTATAAATAGAATTTTTAGATTTCACAAGTAAAATTAAGAGTTGATAAATATTTTATAAAAATATAGTAAAATATTAAAATTAAATATTTTTAAAATTATTCATGAAATAAAAAAATGTCGATAATTATTAGATATCATTAAATCAATTTCCATCAATTTCCATCAATTCCATTAATAAATGACATCAAGATTTGAATCAACTCATAATAATATGAAATAATTAATAAAAATAACATTTAGCAAGATATTTTAATTTTTAATTAATTTTATTTTTAAAATATTCTCGCATGTGAAAAAAGCCTGACAATTCTTTTTAAAAGAATTCAAATTTCCACCCAAATGCACTAAAATCTAATTTATTATAAATTTTTTGAGTACCAGCTCATTTGATGAAAGCATGACTTGATCGGTGAAAGTACCAAATTACTAAAAAAAAATCATAAATTTAAAAATAAAATAAGATAATTATATCTTTACCATTTACATATTTTTTTTAAAAAAAATATTGATAAAATTTATAGAATTCTCAACTTTGTCCCTCCATTTTTGAAGAAAATCCATAAACCCTTTTGATATGTTTTTACTAAGCAAATATTAAATAAAAAGATAATTATACCATTTTTATTATTTATCTATGTATTTTCTGTTTAGTTAATTTATTAGTTTATTTTAATTATAAAATAATAAAAAATTATTTATATGTTGAAGTGCTATAGAATTAAATATATATAATTTAGTTATATATTAACATTGATATGAAACCATTAATTAATTAGTTATATTTATTTAGAAAGTTTTGAAATTGATTAAAACATAAAGGTAAAAAATATATAATCTCAGAGTTAATATTACCATTAAATATTTAAAGATTTGCATCCATTTGCATAAAATAATATTAAACAAGAAATAGAAAGTAAAATAAAAGATGAAGTTCATGAGTGCGCTCCTGGACGAAGTATCTAAAGACTATAGGTTGACGTGGTTCTATTTGCCCAAATGATTTTTTGGTGGAAAAAGGTAAGGTGAATAGCTAGCTTAGGAGTAATGAGAAGTTTCTAGGAGAGGAATTTAGTGAGTTGTCAAGAAATTTTGAGTATTTGAGATATCGTTGAAAGGCATTACATGCTAAAATTATCTAGTACGATCCTGGTTATGTCCTAACAGGTGGTCATGAAAAAAAACCATGAAATGATATCACAAATATTTATATGAATATATAAGTGAATTGTCATACATGTCTCCTTACAATTGTGAACCACCCATACAGCAACTTGATTAGGATTGTAACACATGTCAAGTTATGATACGAACAAGGGTTGTTTAAACTGGGTGACCAGGACTGCAATGAGAGTTTTTCTTTCCCTTCTCTAATAAGTATTTTATGTTTGAGTAAAGAAAAATAGAACAGACCTTTTCTGTCTCTTCAAAAATCCTACTTTCTTCAGGTTAGAAGAATAGAGAGAAAATATTCCTTATACTAGAGTAGAAATCCTGAGCTTTATCAGTAATTTCTTCATACCAAGGCAATAGTTGCTGTAATCTCTGAGAGGAACTTAGAACTAGAGCCCAAGCTACTATTAAGGTTAACAAGTGAGTCTTTAGACTGACTCTTACATGTATATTTTTAGTCTAGATATTGTTGTGCTAAGTGACTAAAGCATGAAATTGAAACTAGTATAGCATAACTCTATGACTTTGATAAGGAAAGGAATGGTATGCATGCATATATGTCTGAAAGCATGAAAATGTTTGTAATGAGTTAGTAACTATTTGACTGAGTCTAATGTGAAGTGCATTGCATTTGTAAGCATGAATGCATTTATAATGGAGAATTCTAAAAGGAAAAAGTTTGTCAAGTATGAGTCTACGTGATAAGCATGTGTCTATCTCCGGAGTCATCTAAAGAGGTCCATCGGGATTGAAAACATGAATCTCTAATAAGGATAAGTAAACCCTGAAGGCCATATAGTGTAAGACCATGGCTCAACTATGGCATCATATAAAATATGTAAAGGATAGTTAGGTGAGTACCAGACGGTGAAGGGCAAACCTCACAATGGTGAGTTTAGGCAAATCCTTATCATCAGAAACACCAATTTTCGTAAAAGTGAGTTTGTGTAGTTGTTTCTACTAAAGAAATGACTTTGTGACAAATATTTTATAAGGAATGCCTTTGTGGTAATCTGTAAGGAGATGCCTTTGTAGCACAACATAAAGAAGCGTCTTTGTGGCAGTTTTTGTAAGGAAGTCTTTGTGGCTATCTCTGTTAAAGGAAGCCTTTGTGGTTATCTCTGTTAAAGGAAGCCTTTGTGGAAATCTCTATTTAAAATGAAGCCTTTTTGGGGATCTCTGTTAAAAAGGAAGCCTTTATGGCGATCTCTATTAAAAGGAAGCCTTTATGGCAAGACTCTAAAAGGAAAGCCTCTGTAGCTATCTTCGAAAAGAACACCTTCATTGCATAATCTAAAGAACGGTTCTCGTGATAACCATCTGAAGACAATGCCTATGGGTGGACTCTGAATGAATGGCAAACTCGGTATTCTGAGAATTGGCAAGTGCAAATTAGCTCTGAAAGAAAAGTCAGTATGAATGGTTATGGTGAAGTTTGTGCAATCGATAGGGTCAAATCTATGAATGAGAAATAAATGATGAAATCCTTGAATAAGGGCATGGGTAAAAGAGGGTTCTCTCACTAAGTTCTGTCGAACTTACCGTTGCGTGTTTTATGTCTCAAGTAATGGAGGCGCCGATAAGGATGACGCCAAGGCTACGCCAAAGGAGTGGTGAAGTGGGCACTTATGCATACAAAGCGGGGGTTACATGGGCGTGTTCAAGTATGATAGAAATGTTTCAAAAAAGCCTCTAAAATTTGTTTATAAGCCTTATAGAGTGACTCATATTAATAAATGAAGCTATAAGTACTATTTCAAGGTCAAATAAGGGAGATAGTATAGGACAATGTGATGTGTAATTATATTTGTAAGTTTTGTACACATTGTTCGCCCAAATGTAACATCCAAGACCTGAATTCGGTAAATTTTGTACACACTGTTACTAATAAGATGTATTTTTTTTTTGAAAATTTGTATGTCTTAAGCATGTATAAGTCGATAATAGTAATGTAACATCCAAGACCTGAATTCGGTAAATCAAGTCGGGTTGAGGGTGTTACAAGAATTATCAATAATAATCATAACAAAATTTGATCATGATCATTCTATATTAATACATATGTTCGAATCAATTCATATAAATATTTACACAATTGTATTAAAAAAATTTTCAAGAATTTTTGTATGCTTCCAGCATTCTAAGTCCTTCAAGAATTTTAATATAAACTTCCACTATAGAGTGATTTATATAAAGATTGTAATTACAATCACAAGATGCTTGTCAAATCTTTCATGAACTGTCAAACTAATAAGATATCTAAATGTTATTGTATCCACAACAAAATAATATTATATTTTCTTATAATCAATGCCAAGACTTAGCAAAAAACTTCATTTTCACAAAACTAATCATTTGTACCTCACTCGATTTATACCTTTAAATGTTTGGACTACTGGTCCAAAAGATTCACGAATTTAATTCTACTTTAATTGTATCTTTCCGTTTTGGCCAAGCTTTTCCATGTCTATATTTCTTGACAATTTTATTTAAGATCTTCATTTTCTTTCATTATTTCAATAATAATATCACATGCACAACTATTGTTGACAACTTTCAATTTTCAAAGTTCTATATTTTCTCATATTAACATAATTTATCGAAATCTCTTTATTTTCATTATTTTTATCTTTAATTTCAAGTACTTGAATCTTTTCTGGAGTTTTAATAATTAGTTATGTCTTAGATGTAACACTCCAAGATATATAAGGTTAGATGAAATAAATAACCAAGAAATGACCTTGGTCTGATAGTTAAGTAGGTAGCACATTCCTTAAAGGTCCTAGGTTCTATCCACACTTCTCCCATTACTTTCCTTTTTCTTTTTCAACAAACAAGGATGAAAATCACTCTAAAATAAATATTAGAGGGAGTAAAAACTTACTAAGTATGGGCAGCATTCTAATGGTTATGTAACGCCCCAATTTTCGGGAATTCTGTGAATGTTGGCTAAATTTCATGCTTTAATTTTGTCATTTGTGAGTGAAATTATGAAATAGGACCTATGTGAAAATGTTTGAAAATGCTATAGGCTAAATTGAAGTGACCAAATAAATAGGAGGATTTGCATGACAAACCTCCCATTTTACATGAAGTGGCCAGCCATCATGTTGTTGTAGACAAAATGTGCACTTGATATCCATAATTTATGGTACAAATTGATACAAATTGATAATAGGTTAGGTAAATGTTCCATGATAATAGGTTAGGTAAATGTTCCATGATAATGGGTTAGGTAAATGTTTCATGATAATGGGTTAGGTAAATGTTTCATGATAAGAATTTCATGTCTTTTGTATTAAAGAATTAAATGGATGAAATATGAAGTTTTATTAAAAGAAAAAGGGGTGAAAAGAACAAATTTTTGTCCATCTTTGTTCATCATAGCTGAAAGTTAGAGAAGAGAAAGGAGAGGAGAAAGCTCTTGAGTATTCGGTCATTAGGAGGAGGAAAATTGAAGGTAAGTTCTTGGTACCTTGTTTCTATTTTGAGGTTCATGAGTTCTTCTTGATTCTACCTTAACTCTTGAAGCATATTTTGGTTTTTGGTTGTGTTGTGAGCATTTGGTCATGAATTAAAATGAAGGGAATGGTTGTTGTTTCATGTTCTTTTGATGAAAAATGGAAGATAGGTGAAGTTGAGCCAAACAAATGAGCATGCATGTGCCTTAGATGCTAAGGGGAAAAATCGGCTAACATGTTGTGCTTTAAAATGATGAAATGGAGACTATACTTAAGTAAACTCATAGATATGTGATGATTGATTGGTGATATACATGTTTAAATAACATGCATGCAAGTTATGTGTGAAAGAGTGATTTGGTAATAAATCTGCTTGGGACAGCAGCAGTAACGTGACTTTGGAAAATCACCATAAATTGTGGGAGATGAGTTAGAAGCTGCATAAATTATGTAATTAAAGCTTAATGAGTCTAGTTTCTAATGAAATAAACAAGAACATATTTTGAATTCTTTACAATGAGAAATTTGATTCGTAATGAAGAGTGGTCAGATTAGTCAAACAGTGAAACATGGGAAACTTTGAGAAAAATCTGGTATTGATTGGCTAAACCAAAAATTCTGAAAATTTTATGGATAGAAGATATATGAGTCTATTTTCAGGGAAAATTAACGGCACTTGATTTGGAGTTTTGTAGCTCCAGTTATAAATGATTTAGTGACTGTTTCTCAGGAAGACAGTTTGCAGTGAAATTATGATTATGTGGTAAACATTGACAAAAATTTGTTAATGAGTTGCTTATTGATTTCTTATAATCTTACTATGATCTGTAGGTGTGGTTGGCCGAATATTGTAAGGGGTTAATATGTAGTTTGTATTTGAATAGTTAGATTAACGTGTTAGTAATCCAATTGTAGGCGGTTCGTGTGTGGATCTCGTCAACATATCGTCGCAAACAGGTGTGTAACTAACACCCTCTTTCTTAGTCTGGATCGGCAAAAGTCGAAAAGCCGAAAAGTCGAAAATCGGTATTTTGTAGATTTGCGAGTGTGCGAATGCTCGTGAGGTAAATCGATTAATGTTTTTGGTAAGCTGCAAAATTTGGACTGTAAAGTGCATGATTTCTATGCCCTCGATATTTTTGGGCTTAATGGGTCAAAATTGGAATGATGGGCCAACGGGCCCAATTCGGTAAGAACCCTCGGTACGTGATTCTGTTAGTACTTGAAAAGTAGGAATATGCATGAAAAACCTTAAAATAGATAAATTACTGAAATGCCTTTAAAAGTGGAAAATTTACAGTTTTACCCCTAGGAGATAAATTACCGAAATACCCCTAGGGTTAAATTGACCTAAATGCATGTTTGACTGTTGTTATTTACTGCATGCCATGTTGTTATTATCTGATGCATGGGACTGGGATATTGACGGAGGAAGTACTGAAAGTGGCTTGTCAATGTACTGGAGGCTTTGCCTCAATTTACTGTTAACTGAGCAGCAAGGCTGCAATTATGGAGTGTTGGGTTGGGTGGGTTGAGCTATCCCCACATACATGGAGTGTATGGCTGGTACGGGTGGAGTGTAGTGGTTGGTGGGTTGAGTAGTCTCCCCAAATGGGCTTGCATATGTTATTGATGTTGCATGTATTTTGAAATGGGCCTCTGGGCCATACTGTTATCTGAATAAGGGGCTAAGGCCCAGTTTATTGTAATCTGAAAAGGGCTCTGGTCCAGTACCACTGTTACCTGAATGGGCTTAGGCCCAATAGGCTTGAGCTGACTTGGGCTTTGAATGGGTTTCCCTTACACACTGAGTTTCCCCAAACTCACCCCTTTTATTTTCATCCACGCAGGAAATCGCCAACCATAGTGGGCTTGGAGCTGTGAGGGAATTCGGAGTGGCCACCCGTTCTGAAAGTTTGATTTTCTTCTGGTGAACTGGACATCCTTTTATTTACGTTTGAAGTTTTGAGTTTTTAAATGTAATAAGGCCGCTTAATTATTTTTAATGGTTTTAATATGTATTACTAAGATAGGTATTACTTATTTTAACTGTTGAAATTGGATAGCTTTAGGGCGCGTTTTCAAAAACAACAGTTGATTTCAAAATAACACGACAACAAGCAAAGCTTCCGCAATGAAAGTATTTTCCAAAATTAATCACTTTTCCTAAAAATGACTTAATCAAATCAGTTTCCTAGAAATATCCATGACGTTAAGGTGTGGCAATGACGGTATGCATGTCTAGGATTGGATCTGAAGGGAGCTTGGTACTTAAGCAGTCCGATGGACTCACCACCTCTTTTCCGGTTTCCTACCTGGTGCCCAACTTCCATTCACTTTAACCTATAATGAAATTATCTTTTAAAACACTAAGTAGGTTTTTTCCGGATCAACAATATAAAATGTTTTTAACGCTTCGATGTGGCATGTCGGATCCAGCCATAACGTCTGGGCCGGGTTTGGGGTGCTACAGGTTAAGCAATCTCTTTCTCCCTTGCATCTTAGGTTCGAGCCACGTCAGATTGTAGTACACAAAGATAACTTGTATTAGTAGACAAACCTAAACATGTTCTTAGTCTAATTGAAAATGAGGAAAACGATTAAAAGACTAATATGTTATCTATGAAGTCCAATTAGGGAGATGTCTTGTCTTGGGCATCGAAGCGAATGACTCCCAAAGTATAGAGACATAAATATCGCTGACTGGACTGACAGTACATCAAACATGACTCAAGTAGAATAAATCTTAAATCCATTTATAGATTTATTCACTTTTGAAGTTCATAGTGTGTGGCATACCTAAATCCTAAGTGGATGGAGGACTATGTATGCGTGACTTGTATACTTTGATGTAAGTAAAAGCCTGATTTCAAATAGATAAGGAACCGAAAGCTAGTGCATTTGGTGTACGACTTCTGTAGTATGTACCATTCACAACAATGAATTCATAGCCCAAAGCACGGGTAAATGATATCATCTCATTGGCATTACATGGTTGATGAAAAGTAAACTTGGCCACTGGTCGTCCGTCTTTGTGATGGATGACTTGATCACTATTTGATAGTGATAAAATTTTCATGAATAAAGATGTAATGGTTACCATGAGATAAAATAGGATCAAATTAAGAGAACGGATCTTATCCCAAAGAAATCAAGGATATCCTATGAGGGTAATACACTTACGATAAGATCATTGGATGAGAAGTGAGTAGTTGCTTTCGTAATGATATGTCGTTAAGGAGAGCTCAGTCACGATACTACAGTGGAATAGATTCGTGACTAAATGAGTTTATAATTAATAGGAAAAAAAACTAGAACTAAATTATAAATCATTTAAGCCTCAACTACATATGCCCAATTGATCCCTCCACTAGCTCGTTGAAACTAGAAATGAATTACGTGTTTGAATAGAAATGAACAGAATGAATAGAAAAAGAGAAGTGGGAAACATTCAAGAATTATTATGGTTTTCTCCGAAATAGAGAAATGGAATAATTTGGAAATGAATTAGGTTTCCAAAAATGGAAATGGAAATTTGCAAAATCTTATATAGGATTAATTAAAAATTATGGAAGAATGAGTTTATGTCTTTAGATTGTTTTGAAGCCCGAAAATGAAAATAAATCATTCAGTCATAGTGAACATGTTGATTTGTGACATATTAAACGGATTTTCTCAAAATTTTACTACGGTAAAATCATCAAAATTTTACTAGGGTAAAATTGAGATGAGAAAATTATTTAATATGTAGATATTAAAGTTAATTTTGGGAAATATAAAAATTGAATTGGGTTGGATCATATTACAGAGTACTAGGTCAGAAAGGCTCAGAAAGTACTCGTAATTAGACCCGATGCGTAGCAACCCTAGTAGAAATACAATGGTGAGTAGTGCACCCCTCTGCTACTATAAGTATGATGTTGTTTTTCTATTTAAAATAAACCTTACAACTCTACAAAAGTTCTACCTTCTCTTCCTATAAATAGATGACACTAGTAGAGCTCTTAACACAACATTTTAAATATTGTTATTATGCCAAAAAATAAAGAGATTTTGTTCTCAAATTGTAAATATATTTTTCAGAATAAAAATTTAACTAGTTTCTACTGTAGAAGAGAGAATTTTTGGTTTCACCCCCAAAAGGAAAACTTTTTCTAGTTCTGTGTTTTGATTTAATTGGTTCGAGCCCACACTCGAAGTAATTCATGGTACGAGAATAGTGAAGATGATCGTTTGGTTGAAAGTCAAAAAAATAAAGGATCCACTTATGCAAAAACACGGGTATGATTTCAGTTCAAGGTTTATTGCTATAAATATCACAAACTGGGTCAATTTTCTGTTGTGCAAGAAAACTGTTTTCAAACCAAATTTTTTCCATCAAATTTACCATTCAACCCCTAAAAATATAAAGCTATTTAATCTCTTTTCCTAATTGCAATTGAACTATAGTTTCATTTTCTAAATTAAACTAATTTTTTACCTTCTTTTCCCCTATTTCTTCCCTCTTTTCGTTTTCATCTTTTTCTTGGAAATTTTTTTTCTTCAATTGTTGAAATTGCTTTTGTTTCTCGAATCAAAATCAATCCTGAGCATGAATCATTTTCCATCGATAGTCGATCTTGCCATTGATAGTTGTAACACCCCAAACTCAGCCTAGACATTATGGCCGAATCTGGGAGTGTTACGAAGAAAGGTTTAGAAACCGATGATACCATGTTGATAAAAATGTCCAAGTTTCAATAAAACATATTTATATAAATTACTGAAACCGTTACATGTTGCATTTTAAAGTTAACCAATTATTTCACAGCGGAAGTTTGAAAATCATTAGCAACAAAACCACGCTCGTGTTTTCAAAAAAAATAACATTTGTTAGCGTAAAATCGGTATTTTGTCAAATCATCACGATTTAGGAATCGTGAAGCAATCAAACCCCAAAAGTTCAAACCAAAAAGTCCAGAGAGTCCAAAAATTACAAAACTCTCACAAAAACTGGAAATTTCAGTAAAACAATTAAATAATTATAATTGTGAAAATAGTTTTCATCAAGTGGTCACCACTGAGCCTTCATCGTATTGACCCGCATATGCCTGTGGATTACCTAAATAGAACAGACAAACAGATGTGAGTTTTCGTAAACTCAGTGTGTAACCCAACAAAGATAGCCATCATATGCAGTCAGATACAGATTCAAACCTAAGTCCATAACACAAACAGATATCATATTCAGATGTACATAACAGATATGCAGAATCCTACCCCCATCCTCTACACACCATCTCCATCCATCCCATCATACCATGTGGAGTTAAAAACACCCACCCGTCCCTACACACCATATAGTGTCGATGCGATACGTAACAGATAATATGCAGTCAAGCTGCCAGAATATAGGCGAAAGTTCGTCGTACCTCCACAAATACAAATCTCACCCTAAACACAGATACAGAATACAAAAGCAAATATAATAGAATAAACATGCTTAACATGCTTTTATACAAATAAATACATAATTAACAGTACAGTGAGGCATACATATCAGTTTCTTACTCAAATCAGACTATCAGAGTATTAGATCACATGTATAGGGTTTGGTTAGCCCTTACCTACCATACGGTAGGTCCACAGTCGATCAGAACGACCCGTACGACCCTAGGAAAAATTTTAGAATTTTGAGCCCACATGCTCGTGTGGCTTGCCCGTGTGGGCCAACACGGCCTAGCCCAAAACCCACACACCTGTGTGGCCCACACACCCAACCTAGCCTATCCCATCTGGCCCACACGGCCATACTCACACCGTCACACAGCCGTGTCATGTGCATGGCCACACCTTCGTCAATCACACGGCTAGCCACACGGCCGGGCACACGCCTGTGTGGCGTCAACAGACCCCATTTTTGGCTTTTGTAGAATCTCATTTTCTCACATTAGAAGTATACACCTGGTATGGTTTTGATGTGAAACCACTCCCAAGACCACCAGCACCTAAAAACAGAATACGCAACACATTTAGCAATCAAATTGCAAATCCGTAAATACTAAATCAAGCAACGCGCATACACTTACCACTATCAAACTCGATCATGAGCATAGATTAGACCGATTGAGCAAAAACCACCACCTCACCACCTTCTACTATACAAAATGTTTATAGAGAATTATTTTCCCTTACAACACACACACTGAGAATACAAGTGAAAAGGAGAAACCCAATAGCCTACTGAAAATGAAACCTATCAACAAGTGAAAGCCCCCACTTACCTGACCATACGAAAGCACTGAAATTTCGAATTGCACGCAAAGAACAAAAGGATAGTACAGATTGAAAAGGGAAAATTGAAAGAAGAATAGAAGAATGAAGGAAACAAAAATGAACGTTAGAAATTTTAGAAGAGAGAGAAATGAAATAAAAAAAACAATAAAACCAAATCAAATCAAATTAACAACAATATCTATCCTAACCACCCACAAACCAATAAATCCCACTAACCCACTAACTCTCAACTGCGTTAGAATTTTGGTTCCTCCAAACCTCTATTAGACACCTGACACAAAAATTATCACCCTCGCTCACGCAAAGATTCAAACACAGGATCTCCAACACTCTAACTCCTTACCACTCAAACCATTAGGCTCATTCTAATATGAGTTTACAAACAATATTATATAAGCCCACCCAACAGGGATAAGGCTTGGATAAAAAATTACAAAATCTCCAAACGTGGGACTTGAGCCCAAAACCTCATATACATACATATAACACTTAACCACTGAAGCAGATACACATTTATGTCAGATTTCACAAAAATAGACTTAAATTATTTAGGGTGTTACAATAGCACTTGTTTCTCTCATCCAAGTTTGGTAAGTTAAATCGTTTCTTCTAGGAGAACTCATAATTTTTGAAATAGCATCGATCCACGTTAATCTTAAATCTCGATTACCTAATCTTTCTTAATTCTTGTCAAATATTTTGATAACATCATCAAATCTTGAAATCAAATGTTAACTATTGTGAAATTTTCGTTTAAAAGACCCAATTTAGGTACTCCGGATCAAATTGGAATGTAAGAAATGTTGCTCAAGACCCTAATGTCAGGTGTGTGTTCTTTTACAAGTGAATTGGGGAAAAATTGTGCTTGGGATAGGCCCACACGGTCATGTCCCCCTAAAACCTAGGATAGTTTATGAACCACACGGCAAAAACCTCTCCACATAGCCTGCCACACAGCCATATCTCCCTAGTAGCTTGATTTTGTAATTTCCACACGGGCACAATCTATCACATGGTCTAGCCACACGGCCGTGTAACCCCTCTACACGGTCCAGGGCTTCCTACACTATCTAGTCACATAGTCGCGTGTCCCCTGTTTCTCAAATTTTATATTTTTTCCCAGAATTTTATGTTTTGTTTATATTAGTCCCTGATTGATTCCCAGACTATTTTAATGTTCAATTTTGTTCAATTAAGTTCCTCATAATATGAATTTTTCTATAATTCATGACCTATCTGATTGTATTGATATCGTAATTATATATATTTGCATGAATTGTGAACAGTACAAATGACTATTGTATCTATGTTTACGATCGTATGTACAACTTGCTTCATGTTACTATTAATCAAAACACGTGAAAAACATGTATTTTTCTATTGAGTTGCCATGTTATAAGCACATTAGTTGCTACCATATTGACCTATATTATGCCACATTGCATTGCATGGGCTGGGACGATATGAACGGAGGAAGATTTGGAAGTTTATTTGCGAATATATTTTTTGTGTATCTACAACCAAAGGTAGATTCCATCTACGGGTACTGTTGTGTATCCACAGCCAGAGGCAGATTCCATCTGTGGGGACTTTGTTGTGTGACCACAACCATTGGCAGTTTATTTACGAACTAGTAGTGGTTTATCCACAAATCGGTGTGTTGGAGGATGGAATTCCGAGGAACTCCCATTATGGTGTGTAGCGGTGGAGTAGGATCTATTTTGTTAAAACCGAAACTATATGACATCTATAAAATCATGTGCATACAAATCTGAAAATTTTTGTTATCACATACATGTATATACATATATGAATATTGTGGGTAATCTTAAAATTCATTATTCTGAAATTTCTATTATGAGTTCTGTGATATTAATGATGGTTAAATTGAAATTATTTTATGTGATATTATTTAATGTGTCTTACCGATTGTTTCCACTGATTTTCTTATGAATGAACTAATATTAAGTGTCATAGCTAACTTCGTCCTTACATTTTCATCCTTATAGGTAACCCATCAGGCTAAGATTTGAATGTGGCATCCAGAAGGTCTTGGCTCGGTTTCTATTTATTGAAGTTTTTAGGCTTATTAATTGATTTATTTTTCTATTCAAAGTATGTATAACTTTATTTTGAACTGTGGCATAGGACATAGGTTTTGGGTTTGTTTTTATTTTGCATGAAATTTAATTTAAATTTTAGGATTACGAGTTATGATTACTAATTAGTTATGCAAGAACCCTAGATTTTATTAAAAACAAAGTGATATCAGTTTTCCGCAGCTAAGTTGTAAATAAGATCTCGAGTGATAAATAAATTGGTAATTAACTAAGTTTTCTTCCAAAGATAAAAAAATGTTTTAAGATTATAGTTTTCAAAAGTTTGATTGCTTACTAGGTCATTTTGGTGGCTAATGTAATCTTCCGAATTTGGGTCTAACATCTAGGCCGAGTTAGGAAAGTTACATTTGGTGGTATCAAAGCCTAGGTTTTCTAAACTCAGACTATGGAAAATTGAATGAGTTTGCATGCATGCATCAAAAGGTGTATTTTTGAAAAAAAAACATGCCACAAATTTTTGAAAAATTAATTTTCTACAGGAAATTAAATCCAAGCCTTTGGTGTCGGTCCTACTTAAATTACTTTTGAAATTTTAGATAAACTGTAAAACTTCAAATTGAGAATATTTAGGAGGATGACTAATGCTTGAACTTTTGCATTAAATTATAAATATACTTGAGCTTCTTAATTTTTGTGAATAAAATGAACACCGAAATTAGACATGGTAGGGGTAGGCCGCGTAGGGCTGCACCTGTAGAGCTGCCTACTGTTCAGGCCGCGTGGGGGAGTTGATCTACAACAAATTGATGTGGAAAATTAAGCTCTTCCAACGCATTTAAGGAGCTTTTCCTTGAGCAAAATAGCATCTTTAGCATAGTTTTTCATTATTTTTAGATTTTTTGTTAAGTGAAAATGTATCGTTTTTGTCCTTTTTTTGACCCAAATAGGCCAGTAATGCCATTGGAAGGCCTAACGTGTGATTGAGTGGTGTAGGGATGTATTGGAGATTGAAAATGAGTGAGAAGGACACCAAAGGGAAAGGTATCACGATATCCACCCCTTGGAATCTCAATATCTCCAACAATATGGAAGATTGAAGACTCCCTTTAGTGGTATTGCGACACCCTCTTTGGGTATCGCGACATCCACCCTTCAAAGGAAGCCCTAAAGCTCGACACTACCTGAGGTATAACGATATTCACTTCTGGGTATCACAATATCTTCTTCGCCAGGGGAACAAACTTAGACAAAATGGGTAGTCTTTTTCCACGTGGTCCACCAATCACCCAAGGCTTGTGTAGGGCCATTTTTGGCAATGAAAGTCATCAGAAGACAACTTAAAATAGCCAAAATTTTTTGAGGAGGAGAGAGACACACATTACTTAGTTTGAGGTTTAGTTTTCTCTAGATTTTTCTTAGTTTTTCTGTACTTTTTCTAGGGTTTTCATTTTCTCTTCTACTACCTTAGTTTAGAGTTTATTTTTCTACATTTACTTCTTACTTTTTATGTTTTTAGTGTTGGTTAAGTTAGTTGTTATTGTAGCTAAGGTTTATTTACACTCTCAATCCCTATACCTTGGTTTCAAAACACTGTACACTTTAGTTTAATGTATTTCGGTTTCTTTTACTTTAAATTTGTTAAAGTTTGTTCCTTTTATATATATTGCTTTAGATTTTCTTGTTAAATGCTTTTAGTTTCATGTTATTTACGTTTTTTTGCATAAAAATCTCAACTTTCATATTTTTCTTCAGCTTAACTTTCACGACTACTTCGTATTGTATGAACTTACCTGGAAAAATAGTAACGATTTAAATGTTAGGGACTATTCAATGATTTTCCCTTTTCCTCGTATATACTCCGACTATTGTAAATCTTGATCTAAATCATAATTTAACTCAATTATCCATTCTAAACATCATTTAATAGCATAATAAAGTTATGTAATAGTTCAATTTCATTTAAGGAACAAATCCTCAAGTTTTTCATTTCTTTCAATTTAATCCCTAGAATCGAAAATGTCATAACTCTCAAATTTGAGCTTCGATTTTGAAATCGATCTCAATTCCATCGTTCTACAGTCCATTATAACCTATATTTTTAGAATTTCATGCAAATTTTCAAATTTATTACATTTTAGTCCCTAAGTTCGAAACTAGCAACTTTTACTTTACAAACTAGTCCATTAACATATCTAAGCTTGAAAACTAACAAAATAACCACAAAAGCTTCAAGAATACTCTTATGGAAACATTTATAAACTTTAAAAATTTCACAAAATAGTCTCTGGGTTAGCTAAATCAAGCTCTCGGGATTCCAAAAACATAAAAATTACAATAAACAGGCTAAAATTCACTTACCAAATTGAATAACAAAGTTTGAAAATTGAAAACCTAATTTTTTTTCTTCTCCCTTTTATATGGATGATGAATATGAGCGCTATGCTCATTTTTTTTCTATTTAGTATTTATACTAATTTTAACCCTTAATTAAGCATGTTTAATTTAACTAACCTTTATTAACTTAACATAATCTTCATTAAGCCAAAGTTGGTGGATGATGGCATCATCATCCACTAGCCATTGATTAAAATAAGTTTAATTTTTCTTTTGGCACTCAATAAGTTAAATTTTTAATTTTCCTTTTCGCACTCAATAAATTAAATTCTTTAGCAAATAAACTTTTTCAACTTTTACGATTTAGTTATTCATCCTTAATGGACTATATAATAAAATAGATTACTGTACCAAAATTCAATATTATACTAAAATAAACTTTTAAATATTAAATAATAATATTAACTGACTCGATCATCAGAATATGGGATTTCATAACCACTATTTCTGGTGAAATAGACAACAGGCTATTACATGTTTGTATGATCTATGTTTAGATTGCATGTTATTTAATCGTAGTTGCTTCAACAACGACTGTAGCATTCCATAACTCGGACTTGAATATCAAGTCGGGTGAGGGGTGTTATATTAATCATAAAATCTCAAAGAGTCACATAAAGAATTTTCAACTTAACAAAACAAAACCTAGTAATCTTATATGAGCAAACACTTAGTCGACTTTCTAGATATTAGGCAAAACAAGACTAGGCACTACGCGGAGCTAGCAAGTCATCATTTTCTAAAATGAAAACCAAAGAAGATGGTGGTTGGTGAACCCAACCCTAATCATCCTTTTTTGCATGCTTAGCTACCTAATCCAAAGATTTTTCAGCATCACTTTAGATCCCCTGGATTAAAATATTGTTGATTTGATTCCTCAAATCATCAAATCTTCTAAGAATCAGTTACAGCTTCCAATTTCTATCAGTCTTCTTTATCTTAATTTAATTAGCAACAATTAGAGAATCAGACTCTAATATCACATTTTCCCATTCATTTTTAATAGAAAACTCAACCCTTTTAGTGATAGCCAAGGCTTTTGCTATTTCAGTTTCATCAGCAACAACCTTTTCATCAGCTCCATCAAGAACAGACCCTTTGCAATCTCTACAAACAACACCAATTCTAACTTTCCCATCATTTATATCCATCACACCATCATAATTAATTTTAATCTAGCCTTCAGGTAGTTTAACCCAAACTTCTCATTCCATAACAGATTGCTTACTATCCATCCCAACCACATGTTCATCCTTAACGTTCAAATGCTCCTAAGTCATAAGTCTGATTCTACAAATAGCACCCCTAATATCCACCTGTTTACCACATAGGATGACATCACAATGAATTTTCCAAATAATCCAGCATATAAAAACAGTCATAATTAAACCATCAATGTGACCAGCATTCGTCAAAATATTAATGAACCAACAATCAAAAGAAT
Source organism: Gossypium hirsutum (assembly GCF_007990345.1). Lineage (NCBI taxonomy): Eukaryota > Viridiplantae > Streptophyta > Magnoliopsida > Malvales > Malvaceae > Gossypium > Gossypium hirsutum. Next base: position 18,653,264 of record NC_053429.1, read on the forward strand.
GAATATGCTCTTTACAAATTCGTAAAACAAAGCAAAATTGAAACCAAATGCTCCAAACCTCATCACAACCAAAAAGGATATGTTCAATAGTCTCTTCCTTAATCTAATATAGAGAGCATAATTGGCTTGCAAGCATTTTATTCTCCAAAGATTGACTTTCGATAGGATAGTATTGGAGTAGAGTTTCCAAAAGAAAATTTTCAGTTTGCTAGGAACTTTCATCTTCCAGAGGGCATTTCATACTTTACTATCAACACTATGAGAACTTGAAGGCTTCACCACCAACTTACTCCTACTACTCTTCCTTAAAACATGGTAGCCCGATTTGACAGTATAAACTCCTTTTTTTTATTAAACGACCTTACCAATCTATCATCCTCCTAAATGTTATAAACTAGGATTTTCAATCTTTTAGCAAGCATTCTATCATCAATCCAACAAGAAACAGTAGACAAATCCTGTAACAGCCCAATTGTCAGTGGTATGGAAACATGTTGTTTCGGACCCCGTTTCCATAAATCGAGTTCATAAATATTAAATGTAAATATTTAAGAAAATGGTATAAAATAATATTTATGTTGGGCCCATCAATTTTTTCTATTCGATTCTTAATTAAGGTACAAGGACTAAATTGTAAAAGTTCAATCGCTATAGATTTTTAATTGGCCAAAACTTTGGGACTTAAATAGAAATTAGCCAAAGGTTCAAAATGGTAATTAAATCATTTTTTAATAAGAATTAGTGCTTTAATATGGATTAATTTAATAAATTATGATTAAATTAATTTAATTAGGTGATTAAGAATTTAATTAAAGTTTATATAACAAACACTAGTGGAATTTGTTCATATTTTCTTTTCTTCAACCATCCAAACTTAAGAAAACAAAAGGGAGAATGGTTTTCAAAGTTTTGAACATTCAACTATCAATTTTAACGTAAATTCAAGTCATTTTATTGTAATTTTTATGTTTTTGGTATCATGGGAGCACGATTTAGCTAGCCCATTTACCAATTCGTAAAACTGTTAATTTTTTTGAAAGTTTACATTGTTGATTTCTAAAATAATTAGGCTTGAAATTGATATATTTTAAGCTTAGATTATGAAAAGGACTAGATTGTATCATTTAATTGTTAGTTTTGTACATAGGGACTAAAGTGAATAAAATATAAAATTATCATGAAATTTTAGTATAAATAGAAAGTAGAGGGTCCCTAATGAATGTATGTGAAGTCAGATTTTAAATCAAGGCTAAAAATTGAAAGTTATGGCTATTTCAAATTCAGGGACTAAATTGAATAAAATGTAAAATTTTAGGGTATTGAAAAGTGAAATTATATAGGTTCATTTATGTCATGGCATAATATGAAAATGTTTAGTATTCATGGATTGTATAAAATAATTGTTTAGATAAAGAACCAGATCAAAGCGGATTTAATTGAGGAAAAGTTAAGATTGTTGATTAGTCCCTAAGGAATCAACTTATTTGGTGTTTTGATTAGGTAAGTTCATGTGGTATTTATTAACTTAGGTTTCTATGTATTTTATTTGTGTATATATCCTTGATTGTGAATTGATATGAAAGGCTAGAATTGAACTGGCTTGAAAATGTGAAGTTAATAATGATCGTCGAAATTTTTTTCTGTGGGGATAAGGGAATAATCCCATTTTGATATATATGATATTAAGGAAAATAAAAGGAAATAGAATCCCTTAATGTGTTAGGGTTACCAAGAGAAAATATAAAACAGAAGGTCTAGCAACCATTTTAAAAATAAGACTCTCTGAAAAGTTCAAGAGGTTATTGGTGTTTGTTCTTTGACTGGGTGGATTACTTAGAGGCTGAGATGTTACTGTTGCATCTTGGAATTGACATCTCCGAAGGGGGCCTATCAACAATGATATTCGTTGTTTTTCAACTAAGAAAGGTATATTTTTCAACCCTTGTTTCAACCTGACTCATTTCTCGTACATGGATCCATGGCTGATGATCGCCGGAATATTTTTTCTATTGCGCCACAGGGTGTATTGGCGATCCAACAGTGGTATCAAAGCCACTTGTACAATATGGATTCAAGATTAAATTTATTGGTTGATGCAATTGTATGAGATACATGTTGTTTAATATGATTTTTTTGATCTATTTTATGTATATTTGATACATGTAATCAATTTAATAAACCGTGTATTTAATCTGTTCAACATATGTGATAACATGTTCCGCTCAGTTATTGATTAAGTGTTAATCATTGTGTTTAATGCTTACTAGATCTAATATATTATTTGTTAAGTGTTAACAGATCTGTCTTAGGATGATGGGGTTTTCGTTATTCGAAGTTAATAGTTAACTTGTTGGTAATTTTCGAAAATAAGGAAAAAAAAGTTGTTCCAGTAAGAACACTCATAAATCGAAAGTTTGAAAATATTCTGTTTTTTATTAAAAAAAATTACAATCGATGATGTTTTTTCCATAGAGATCTGAGTGCAATTCCTTACATGCAATTAATATTTTATACAAATCAAATTCATATATTAATTTTAACTAAGTTCTCTATTTTTGTACAGCAAGTTTGTACATATAATGTGTTCAATATTTAACCATGAAATTAAATTAATTCATGTGACAATTAAATACAATACGAAATTTGTTTGGATTCTGTTTGCTTCACCTATAGGGTGTGAACCTATAGGCTCTTGTAATATTAGTAGAAATACTAGAACATTTCTAATATTACAAGCAATGAGCGGCATCTAGCAATGCATCATTGCTACCCAAGTTATAAGAAGTTGTGATTTGACATAACCTTTCTATGACAATTTTTCATGTATTATATACTTTTACCCTTAATATCTAAATTGGGCACAAGTCATGGAATATTCACACTTGCATTGTCTAATATCATATTTCTTGATATTCTAAGTAGATTATAATAAACAAATAAATGTGATATCTCATATCAACTTATTCGAGCATGGTCATACATTTCTACTCCCACTTTATCAAGAAGCCTAAGATATTCCTCTCCTTATGTAGGAGGGACAAATCATATATTGATCAATCATCTCCCACTACATAGATTGTGGCATACCCAATATCAGTCTTTATAGTATAATCTGTTATGGTAGACGTTTAACTGTGTCAAAATATTTAACTCACAATGTTGGGACAATGATGATCTCAAGTCTGAGGATCATATACATAGTTATCACTATGAGTAATGTTATGACTATTACATAATAATCTAAGAAACATACTCATAGTGCGTCAGTCCGTTAAGTTGTTCTCTAACACATACTTTTGTATTGATTTTGACATCTCTATGTCAATGACAACACTTTTTCGTCAATCAACTGTACATTAGTCTCAATGCATTATCATTGTCCAAGCCCATATAATACTTGACTAAGGACCTTTTAAGAATAATCATATTATTCTCAAAACTTTATTACTAACCAGTTTATTTGTACACATAGAAAAATAAACTGAAATAACAATAGTAATGTCTTATATTAACAAACAAGGTAAAACGAGTACGTGATTACTGTAACACCCCTAACCTATATCCATCGCCAAAATAGGGTTACAGAGCATTACCGTAAAATCGTAACTTAAAACATTCATTTCCA